>NC_056730.1:6400291-6545219 GCF_019279795.1 Protopterus annectens
ATGCTCCAAAAAATTTAATAGATTCAAACAGTAGAAACATTAGATGCGCATAATAAACAAAGGGGATCCAGTATCTGTCTGCCTGGGAAGGCATGATTGACAAACCACGATGCTTTGCCAGAGATGGTCTGCACCTGTCACCCCTGGGATTCAGGTTACTGGCTAAAGCTCTTGCCACCCCTATAGTGCCTTTTTTTAGGCAAGATTCAAAGGACAAAACAACCACTGTAACAGATACAAGCATGTAAAATCTGAAGGTAATGCTATTCAATGCTAGAAGTCTAAACCTCAAAATGCACTCTCTCGAGGCACTCCTAAAAATGGAGAACATCGATATTTGTGCAGTAACTGAGACCTGGTTCAAGGCTCCAGAGAGCACCCCTGCAGTACCAGGTTACAACTCTTACCACATGTTTTGGCCACAAAACCAAGACTGAAACACTAAAGGTGGAGGAGTGTCCATATGCACTAAGGATATTCAGACCTCCAGGCTAGTTGCCCAACACAATGCATCTGAAATTCTCCAGGTGCAACTAAAACTAGGTAAGACTGCAATCCAAATTGTAGCTTGCTACAGATCCCCCACCATGCCCCAAGATTCTCACTACACCTTTCTAAACATACTGGAAAATATTAAGATACAACCAAATACCCTAATACTGGGTGATTTCAACTACCCTGCCATTAACTGGGAAAACTACTCTGGTACCAACTCCTTTTCCCAACGGTTCTTGGAATTCATAAATTCCAATGCCCTGGATCAACTAATCCATTGTCCCATCAGTGGCTCCAATATCCTAGACCTGGTCATTACCAACATGGGAGATAGATGCTCCACACCAGTGATCACCCCCTCATTGGTCAGGTCTGACCATAAGCAAATCACCCTTGACATCCACATCCCACCCCCACCCCCCAGTAAGGAAACCTCATTAAAAAACTTCTCCAAAGCCAACTTCATGCTACTGAAGTCAGAAGTGACAAACTTCATGACACCCATGCAGACGGGATCTGAAAGTTTGACTGCAGAATCCTACACTAAGGCACTGTACGAGCACATCCACTTGTGCATGAATCATGCCATCCCCAATAGAACCAAGATGTTCTCCTCCAAAAAAAGGAAGCCAATCTGGTGGTCCCCTGCTATAAACAAACTGTACAACATTAGGAAGAAACTGTTGCAGAAAAGAGGAAAATCCCAGGATGCAAAAAACTCTCTCATCAGCCTCAGTAAAAAGCTGAGATCCCTCATAAAATCCTCAAAAGCTAGTTACGAAAATAAAATTGCCAAAGATTCCAAAAACAGCCACAAGGCATTCTATAGTTATGTCAAGAATTTAAATGGAAGTGCTCAGATCTGCTCTGAGCTACAGCAGAATGGCATTAAAAATACTGATCCCAAGGATATTGCCAATATCCTGGCAGATCGATTTAGTGCCACCTTCACCCCCCTCTCCACCCCTAAAGGGCCAATCTCAATATCAAAAGATTGCCAAATTCTTGTAATCATGGCCACACAGGTAGAAACCACACTCTCCAAAGCTAAGAATACACCATCCATGGGACCAGATGACATCCCAGGCTGTGTACTACATGAACTACACAGTGAACTGGCACCTCACCTAAGTGTCATGTTTAATCATAGCCTCACCTCAGGCTTTGTGCCCACTAAGTGGCGCACAGCTACAGTTATCCCACTCCACAAGGGGGGATCCACCTTGGATCCCGGGAACTACCGTCCAGTCAGTCTGATGAGCCTGATCTGCAAGGGCATGGAACGCATTATCATGGAACTTATAAAAAAAGACATTGACAACCTTCAAACACTGGACCCCACCCAGTTTGGGTTTGTGAAGGGCCAATCTTATCTCCTGAACCTGATTGACTTCTTCGAATCAGTCTCCAGAGCTGTGGACGAGGGTAAGGTGGTCCACACAGCCTATCTGGACCTTGCCAAGGCCTTCGACACCCCCCCCACTCGAATCATAGATAAACTTACTAAGCTGGGCATAAATCCCTACGTCACTCGATGAGTTGCCAACTGGCTTACTGACAGAACCCAGACTGTAAAAGTAGCTGACTCCAAATCCAGCTCCAGACAAGTGACAAGTGGAGTACCTCAGGGTTCAGTCCTGGGACCACTCTTATTTGGCATCTACTTCTCTGAAGTACAGTCCAACACTAAGGGACTCTGGCTAACAAAGTTCGCAGATGACTGCAAACGGAGCCATTATTGAATCCCCAAATTATGTGGATATTCTACAAAAGGGCCTTACAGAAACAGATGCCTGGTGCCAGAGCCATCGGCTCAAGCTTAATGCCAAGAAGTGTATAGTTATCCCCTTTAGAAAAAAACATGTACCCATGAATTACCACATAAGTGGCAGTACACTAAACATCGAAAGTGTGATGAGAGACTTAGGGACACAGGTGGCCAGTGGTCTCACCTTCGATAACCACATCGCCAGAACAGTCAGGAAATCCTTCTATGTGGCACACCTCATCACTAAGGGCTTTTCATCCAGAAAAAAGGAGGTCATTGTCCCACTGCACTCATCCCTCATTAGACCCATTATAGAATATAATGCTCCATTTGGTATGTACCTCACAAGGCATCTGCAACAGCTGGAAAGGCCACAGAAATACCTCACTAAAAGAATCACAGGCCTAAAGCAGATGCCATATGCTGACCATCTAAAAAAACTCCAGCTATACTCTGTGGTATATTGTCCACTCAGAGGAGATCTCTGCTTAACATACAAGGCCATGTCAAACCCTGAGTTGTTGGACATGCTCCACGTAAAGAAATCCCAATCCCTCAGAGCTACACTCTCCAGGGATCTAAACCTTGTCATCACAATCAACAAAACATGCTGGAGGGATAGGTTCCTGACCCAGAGACTCCCCATACTCTGGAATACACTGCCCATACATGTCAAGCAAAGCACCTCCTTGGCCCTCTTCAAAAGGAACTTTGATGATTGGATGGGAGATAGGAAATTCACCCCGGGGATCATGTCAGTCACTCTGCTAGACAGGGATCCATCGAAGTAAATATTGTGGGAACCAATATCCAGGGAATTGTTATGCCTAGGCTTGTATAGGCCCTAGGGCCGATAGCCTAGTACCAACCTATGAACCTATACGTTGCATGCATAATTGTACATAGAATTTAAAAGGGAACATAAAGAGCAAAGTATTATACATAGTTATACATAGGTTTGAATAGTGTCATAAGTTATTTGCTTCAGTGGAGTAATGGAGAAGTTGACTATTAGAATAGCAGTACATTTATATGCAGTACAGTTAATGTATTATTTCACATAGTTGGTTCAAGAAGGAAAATACATTATTTTGTTTTAAGAGGGATGTAGTTAGAAGTAGTAGGAAGTTAGGTTAGGATTTTGGTGGAGTGAGAAAGGAAGTAGCTTGTATGGACTAATCAGAGAAAAAAAAGTGGGTAGGATGGCATATATATTAATTTATCCTGTGGTAGTACAGGAGCATTGCCAATTGTTGTGTAGGTGTTCCTTGAGCAGAAGTTTAAAATTGGTGGTAGAGGTAGTGCTGTTTATGTGTTGGGGTGTGGACTGCGAAGATGTTGCTATTTGGTTAGAAAACAGAGAGTCACCGAAGCTGTTATTGAGTTTGATAACTTTTACTAGCAGTTTATTGGATGAGCGAAGGGTATGGTAGGTGAAGTATGGTTGGATTAAGTCTTTGAGGGAAGGACAGTTATTAGGCTGGTGTATAATGGTGTGGGCAACTGTAAGTTGATTGAATGCTAGTAGATGTGGTAGTTCAAGCCATCTTAACTGTTTTAAGGCAGTGCAGTGGTGTTTACGGTTGGGGAGGTTGGTTGCAAATTTAGCAATTTTGTGATAACAGTCCTCAAGTTTGTTAAGATCAGATTTCCTAAGGTTAGTGACAATAGGGAAGGTATACATTAAGGTGGATAGTAGGTATGCTTTGGCAATAGATTATCTAGTGGTAGGAGTGAGAAATATTTTGGCTCTATATATTGAGCCCAGGTTAATGTGGACCTTTTTTATGGAGAGTGCTATGTTTGTCATATTCTAGTGAGTTACCGATAGTGACTCCTAGTAATTTGGTGTTCTCAACCGGTTTGATTTTTGTATTGTTGGATGCATGGATGCAGAAGGAGGATGATGGAGTTGAGATTCTGTTATTAGCGAAAAGCATAAGTTTTGTCTTGTTAGGGTTTAAGATAAGTTGATTTTATGTTAGATAATGCTCTATATCAGTGAAGCCCTTTTGGGTTCTAGTTTTGAGTTCAGGGAGGGTGGGAGCTGAGCAGATGAGGGTGGAGTCATCTGCATATTGGACAGTCGTGGCTTCGTCAGTGGCAGAGCTAAGTTTATAGGTAAAGATGGAGAAGAATAGGAGGCTTAGGTTGGAGCCTTGTGGAACTCCACCAGAGACTGGCAGGAGGGTAGAGAGTTCTTCCTGCCATTTGACTGCCTGTTGACATTCAGACAGGTAACTATGAAACAATGCAATAGCAGAGTGGGAAAGTTTACTGGCAGATAATTCATATAGTAGTTTTGGATGGGAAACAGCATTGAAAGCTTTTGACATATCTTGGAAGGTTGCTGATACGTGGTAACCACTGTTTTTAGCTGGTTGTTAGAGTTACTGAAACTAAGAACTTGGTAGTGGTGCTATGTTTAGGTCTAAACCCATGCTGGGAGATAGAGAGGGTACTGTTTACTAGTAGGTGGGACATTAACTGTGAGTGTATGCATTTTTCAAGAATTTTGCTTAACCCACACTCACAACACCAACAGTTACCAAATCTACCAATCACCACAGCACCATACCTCTCAACCTCTTAGTGGAAGAAATCTGGACAAAGCCAAAAATAATGGGGGGAACAAAGATCCAAAATAGGCATTGTATAATATATAAATTAGATTTTGCTGAAGATATTAGTTTGCACTGTAATATGTTACTGGGCAAGAGTAGTTATGGTACAGCAGTATAACCGATAAAAGGACAAGCCGGGTCGCAGCTCTTTAAGTAAAGGAATCAGAGATGCTAATTTTAGGGCAACTCTTGTGAGGTTATATTCTGATTGTTTTGATGCACTCATGGGCCATCCTTTTCTTATACCGCACTTCATGCATACTTCTTTACTCAGCCACCTCTTCACTAACGCTCTCACTCTGTTATGCTGATATGCTGCAAACACACTCTCCTAATTCTATTACCTATCCCATACTTCTTCCTAACATCCCACAAAGCATCATGTCCTGCTATATCAAATGCCTTCCTAATATCATCCACCATAAGTTTCTCAATCTCCCTTTTACTTACAATGTCATCCACAGTTTCTGTCATAGCCAATAACAATTCTTGACGTCCATTTCTTTTATATTATCTATGCTTTCTTCCATAAAATCCCTCATCGTGCCGTGCTTTCTTCTCTGTATTATTCTCATAACAATTTCATCCTTTGCTTTATTTAGTGTGATAGGTCTGCATTTCTGTATTTGATTCTTCTGATCACTCTTCCATATAAAATATACTGTTCAGCTACATGTCTCTTCATAAACAGAGCCCTCCTTCAACCACTCATTCAGTACATTTACAGAATACTATCTCCGACAATCTGTTAACTGCTATATGCCGTCTGGGCCTGATAACTGAATCAATATTTACTTTTCTAACTACTTCATCCAAGACACTAACTGTAATTTCTTTTTCAAATTCTTCCTTAACTTTTTCTGGAATTGTTTTACTTTCCATTCTCCCCGTCTGAGCGCAGGGGTGCATGTCGGTGACTTTTTAAAGCCATTGAATTTTGGTGGAATAAAAAAAAGAAATGCCCTCTTTTTTTGTTGAAATTAGAAAATGTACTGTCAGACTGGTGCATTTTTCCATTTCTACTTACCAACATTTAATGTTTGCATGAATTTTACATCATCGATGCAATTGGAGGTTGCAGTCAGGTGATCTATTCGACAGTCCTTAATTGCTCCTGCAACTACATCTCTGATTTTAGGTGAATGTAGCTGTGTTTAGTGACAGGTTGTAGAAGCAAGGATTCAGTGATGGAGAAAAATCATTTCAAATTTTTTGACTATCGCTAGCACCTAATAATTGGATTTAAGAAGAAAGTAAAGAGACAATCCGATCATGAAGATCATCCTGTTCGGGCAGTTCAAGAGTGAATGAGAAACAGCAGTGTTCAGAGACCCTGAGGTCATTTTTTATCTTATAAATGGTTTGAAGAAGTTCCTTCAAAGTGGTACTGTTTAGAGTGCACCTTGTTTGGCACACTGTACTCTCTCCTTGAATCTCTTCTGAGATTGCGTATTTGTTCCTTTAATAAAGGACAGAGTGTATAATCTCAGAAGAGAGGCACAGAAGAAATTCATACAAATGTAATTTAATGAGCGAATGTTGTGTGACTACAGTGGAGAGTTGCTTTGATTGTGAAGATCATCCAGTTTTCTTTTATATCTTGCCATAAAACAGATTAAGGAGGGGACAAGAATTTGTTCATGTATTATTTAGTGATTGTTGGCCAAGTTAGTGTTTCTAAGCTACTGGTTTGTTTTCAAAGAAGACTCGAGGCATAGCTCTGACCTCTTCCTCCAGAGTCAGGGACAAATCCAGAAGTAATTAGGGAATTTTTTAAAAATATTGATACTGTTAATTTGAGGTGTTGATATAAAAAGATACTGTAAATTAAAAGGAATTTTCCAAAATAACAGACATCTGTAGCCCATTATTCACATTATTTATTAAGTGTAATCCACAAGGGTTTTGTCTAAAATTATCAGTTTTAGGAGGGACAGAGATAAATTTTATGCCAAAATCAGGGATGTTTCTTTAAAGTGGGGACAGTTTAGAGGTAGGAATCAAGGTGACATTCAAACTGAGTAGAGGAAGTTTGAAACCAGGGCAAAATCTCTGGATAGGTGCTATCAGCTCTTACTCATGCCTGTGCAGTGGGACTTGTTTAACACCATCCTAAAGGGTCTAAAGTCTGTTCGTATGCTGCATGTTACAGCTTACATCAAGTGGATAAAGTAGTTAATCAGTTGGCATTCTTGTCAAATGGCACTATTTTTCTTGTTTGGGGTGCCTTCTATATGCAGTTTTCCTATCCTTCCTGATTCTTGTTCTTTCTACAGTTTTCAGTACCCTTCCAGACGTTCCCAAGGATGTATCCTAAGTTGTGCCTAAGCTGAGCATAAGCATGTGCATGCTAAACAGCAGGTATATCATCCAGGATTTGTTCCATCCCTTGTACCTATTGCTTGGTGGTCTCTGCTCAGACTCACTAGCAACCCCAAATAGGATAACAAAGGCAGTAAACTAATGAGCAGCTGCATTCATTATAAAGTAACGAAGGTAGTGACACTAATGCACAGCTGCATTCATTATCCAGTAACGAAGGTAGTGACACTAATGCACAACTGCATTCATTATCCAGTAACGAAGGTAGTGACACTAATGCACAACTGCATTCATTATCCAGTAACGAAGGTAGTGACACTAATGCACAACTGCATCCATTATCCAGTAACGAAGGTAGTGACACTAATGCACAACTGCATCCATTATCCAGTAACAAAGGTGGTGACACTAATGCACAACTGCATTCATTATCCAGTAATGAAGGTAGTGACACTAATGCACAACTGCATCCATTATCCAAAGTGAAGGTAGTGACACTAATGCACAACTGCATCCATTATCCAGTAACAAAGGTGGTGACACTAATGCACAACTGCATTCATTATCCAGTAACAAAGGTGGTGACACTAATGCACAACTGCATTCATTATCCAGTAATGAAGGTAGTGACACTAATGCACAACTGCATTCATTATCCAGTAACGAAGGTAGTGACACTAATGCACAACTGCATTCATTATCCAGTAACGAAGGTAGTGACACTAATGCACAACTGCATTCATTATCCAGTAACGAAGGTAGTGACACTAATGCACAACTGCATTCATTATCCAGTAAAGAAGGTAGTGACACTAATGCACAACTGCATTCATTATCCAGTAACGAAGGTAGTGACACTAATGCACAACTGCATTCATTATCCAGTAATGAAGGTAGTGGCACTAATGCACAACTGCATTCATTATCCAGTAATGAAGGTAGTGACACTAATGCACAACTGCATTCATTATCCAGTAACGAAGGTGGTGACACTAATGCACAACTGCATTCATTATCCAGTAACGAAGGTGGTGACACTAATGCACAACTGCATTCATTATCCAGTAATGAAGGTAGTGACACTAATGCACAACTGCATTCATTATCCAGTAACGAAGGTAGTGACACTAATGCACAACTGCATTCATTATCCAGTAATGAAGGTAGTGACACTAATGCACAACTGCATTCATTATCCAGTAATGAAGGTAGTGACACTAATGCACAACTGCATTCATTATCCAGTAATGAAGGTAGTGACACTAATGCACAACTGCATTCATTATCCAGTAATGAAGGTAGTGACACTAATGCACAACTGCATTCATTATCCAGTAATGAAGGTAGTGACACTAATGCACAACTGCATTCATTATCCAGTAATGAAGGTAGTGAAACTTATGAGTGACTGCCTTCATTATCCAGGGAGAAGGTGTGATGTATCTGCATATTTGGGTAAAACAACATTAGTATAATGAGACAAATAAAAAGTGTAAAAGGAGAGGTAAAAATAATACAAGAGCAAATTATGAGTTTCAGAGTACAGCAAGTGGAAATCAGTGACTGGTCCAGGAATCTGCAAATGGTGGGGTGAAGTCTGCTTAGTCGACTACCAGGGTGAGAGTAGGAAAGTGCAACACTAGGTTTGGGGGATGTGGAAAGATCACCTTAAGATGCTCTGACATCATGTGTAAAAAGACAGAAATATACATTCAGTTGCACATGACGTTGATCTGGATGTGGTAGTAGAGTAATTGAGGATCACATCTCAGTTCATTTCAGACTTCCCGTAGCCTGGATAATGAAGGCAGTCACTCATAAGTTTCACTACCTTCGTTACTGGACAATGAATGCAGTCGCTTTTTTTACACAACCTTCATTAAGACACATACCTTCTTGCTGTATGCCTTTTCTTTCTTTCTTTCTTTTTTTCAAGTATTTTTATTAAATTTAAACACATGAAAATATTACAGACATTCTAATGTAAGTTTTGATTAGTTAAAAACTATATACAATATTTACACTTGGCCTAATATGAGAAATATTTCACAAGAAAGAATATACAACTTTTCATATACCAATATATATTCAAAGTATTTAAAAAACATTCAGTCAAGAATATAGAGAATGTGATGTTTTAAGAGTTTCTATTAAACCAAGAACTTTGATCCAAGGATTATCAGTCCATTTCCTGGGGTAAATTCTTGTTTGCTTGACTTTTATTTTTATGTATGCTGATTCTTCCAATAATAATGGAAACTCTTTAAAGGTGGGAGGTGCAGATGATTTCCATTTTCTAGATAAACATTTTCTTGCCACTGCTAACATAGTCAAGAGGAGATAAAAATTATTTCTCATCATGGTATTAATGACATTTACATTAAATAGCATTAGGGGTTTGGATAAAATAAATGTATCTGAAAATAAAGCTTGACAAAATGTACCTATGTCAACCCAATACTTATTGATTTTATTACAGCCATAAATAATGTGTTCCCAATCAGCTGAACATACCATAGAACATCTCCAACAAACAACAGTAGTAGATGAATGCATTTTAGCAACTTTGTTGGGAGTATAGAAAGCTCTGTGTAAGAATGTCCACGTAAAGATTTTCCATTTCTGGAGATGGGAAGTTAATTTCACAGAGAATAATAAATTGGATTTGACTTCTGGAGACAAATTTAAAGTTTGACCTTTATCGATAAAATTCCAAAATGTTTGTTTGGGTGTAGTTTTGTAATTTATTAGAATTTTGTAGAGGTTAGAGATTAAGTTAGGCCAATTCTGATTGTTATATATCAAGTTTCGAATATGAAGAATCAACTTAGGTTTAGTTTTGAATGAAGAGTTATTTATTATTCTGCAAAGATCTTGAGCATGAGAAAGAATACTATATAAAATAATTCAATCTGTATCTGGACTATGATAAATATTTTTTTATTTCGTGATTCTGTAGTACTGTTACGTCTTTTATGCAATGTTGCCAACAAATTAATTGCTTTGATTCCCAGTCTTGGAAAACACTTTTGTCTATATGCCCTAACTACACTGATTACATTGTATATAATCACAGTCATTAATTAAATGAGAAAAGTCTCCACAAATGAAACCTAATTTAGGTTGGAAAGCATATCTTGATGTTTCTCTATCCCCAGCCAAAAAATAATGCTTGGCAAGTGTTTTACTTTGTTTTTTTCCAGATTTCTCACCATCATTCACCCTCCACCCTCCATTCCATAAGCTTCTCTCTCCAGCTTTCACACTGTTATCAACAGTTTCACATTAAACCCTGCATGCATCTTTAACATCATCTTCCAGTTTATCAGTTCTAAATTGCAAAGTAACTTTTTTAACATTAAGGTTATTACCAGAAAGCAAATAATTGTTCCACAGATAGGTGACGTTTTTGTTACACATTTTCTGAAATCTCATCATCAGTCCTTCAGTTTCATATGCTAAGTCACAAAAAGTCTCTGTCTCATTATGTATAAAACACCAACTTTCCTGAGCTTCAAAATCCAGAATAGTTACCAAATTGTACCGCACATAATATTTGCCTATTAGTCTTTCTTTTTTTTAAACAAGGAACATTTTTATTAAATTATCATGTATGACATAGGCAATGTTGCATTTATATAAATGAAAATAAACCATAGCAACACAATCTCAGTTGCAAATATTGTACATTCCAAATCGTGCCAACACAAGTGTAGTTGCAAACATTATACATCACTTTTAACATATCCAGTTATTGGTAGTCAACCACCACATAGCTGATTCAAATCCTGCCTTCTTTTAAGCCTCATTCCTCTTCTGCATGTATTGATCCCACTTTCCCATTTTTCCTATGTAATTTGCTCCTATCCTTTTCTAAAGATCCCAGTTTCAGTTGTTTTATCTCTGTTACTATCTTCACTACTTCTAATAAAGTTGGTTTAGACTTTGCTTTCCATTTTCTTTTTGGAAGCCATCATAATTAGACTCAGTAAGGGCTTACTATGTCTAGGCAATTCCGATTTTGCATTATAGCCCAAAAAATCATTTCCTTAGTTACTCCAGTTTGCTTATCCAGCATCTCCAACAGAGCACTCTGCAGGCAATCTTAAAAGTCTATGAAATTGTTACACTCCCAGTAAATATGTTCCCAGTTACCTCTTTCTTCGCCATCCCACCCTTAACATTTGCTGTCTACCTGAGGAAAAATTCTTTGAAGTCTGTTTGGGGTATACAAATACCTATGTAAACACTTCCAGGCAAAGATCCTAAATCTTCTAGATTTCTAGATTTTTGTTGCATGTTTGGGAGACATACATATGTCCTCCCCATTGTTTTTTGTGAATTTCTTATCAAATCTATCTTCCCAATCCTTTCTAACCTCCTCTAATTGATTCTTATATTTATCATGCAATATTTTATATGCTCTACTAATTATCCCTTTCTTAATGGAAACTTCTGTTCTAGATTCTACTGAAAACTTTACCAGTGCTGTTTTTTCATTTAGGACCCCCCACCCCCATTTCTTTCTCTTTGCCTGTACTCTGATATCAATCCTTGATATGGAAGGCAATCTCTAGCCTACAGTCCAAATAAGTTCTTGGCATCTTCCCTATTTTATTACCTTTCCCTCTCTAATTATTTTCTCCCAGTTTCTTGGTTCCTTTGGCAGTTTTCTCCAATATATTTCCACCCCCTCTTGCCTATTGTCTGTATCCCTAATTGCAGTCATCCCTATTGGTGGAATCTCCTTTCACTATTCTTGTGTTGGCTTAGTTCTTAGAAGACCTTTTGCTACTTTATGAATATAATATTCTGTATGGTTATTGTTGTACTCATTAAAGATCTGCATCCAAATTCCCAGTCTCTCCCTGTTACTTGAGCTTCCCCCTGTTTCATCATCTGTTTCCACTTTGAATTATAGTTTTCTGCTTGTGCTATGTATAGGAGTCTTAACTGTGTTGCTCTGAAATACCCCTTCAACTCAGGTAATCTCAATCTGCCCTGTTTCATTGGAAGAATAAGCTTATCCCACTTGACTCTTCCCCTCCCAGATAAACTCCTTCAGATCTTTATTAATTGCTATCCACAACTCCTCCTCTGTTTGATAAACATAGGCCTGATCAGTGTATAAGAAAGGGACTAAAAACATTTTAACTGCTTGCATCTTAATATCCATATAACAGGGCTTCCTTTTAATCAATTTTTGTATTATCTTTTGTTTAGTCTCTTCTCACATATCCTTAGCTGCCATACTGCTATAATTTTAATCCATACTCCTAAATACTTTATTTTATCTTGTCCCCATAAATATGGATATTGCTGAACCAATTCACAGGTTGGTAAATAATTTACCGTTATCTTTTGTTTTAGCTTCATTAATTTTCACTCACTCTTTTCCAACACAGTAGGTAAAATCTGGAATCAACTTCCAACTGAATTGTCTTCACTTGCCTCCACACATCTATTCAAAAAGCATCTTAAAGAATATCTAAAGAATCATTGGCTTTGTCCCTGCTCCAACCCTGACTGATTATACCCAATATACAAAAATTTCATAACTAAACTTGGTTCCTATTGCTCATGCTACTATAGTGTATACTTCCCTGATAAAATGTGAACTTCTACTCTCATCTGATAACTATTGCTCTTTCCCTATCTTCTAACCTCATAAAAAAAAAAAAAGTCTTCTTTTTTATGAGTATCCCTTACTAAAATTGTTACTGTTTTTATTTCATGTCATTATTTTATTGTATCTAACATTTTTTCTGTAAACTTGTCTACTGTTATATTGTATACTTATCTTTGCAACTTGCAGGAGCTTTTCTCCCCGGGCCTCTACTGAAAATGGACATATATCCAGTTAGACTAGCCCGGTCAACAAATGTAAAATAAAATAAACAAATAAATAACATTTTCTATCCTGAAAAGGTTTGAAACTGTCTCAATATGTTCCACAGCACTGTAATGTCCCTTTCTGGTTTTGTCAGGTATAAAATATTGTCATCTGCAAATAGAGCCAGCTTTCGTTGACTACCATATCAATTATATCCTTGAATTTCTGAGCCCCTGATTTTCGCCAGTGGTTCTAAATATAATGAAAAGGGGGGAGAGGATGCCCTTATCAGAGAGGACCCCACACATTTTAATTTTTGCTACCGATGCTTCATTCCTCCTAATCAACCTTATAAATTTATCAGGGAAGACAAATGCTTCCATTCCTGTCTTCATAAAATTCCAGCTTATTCTATTGAATGCTTTTACTGCATTAAGACTCACAAACAACAATGGTATTTTCTTACATTCTGCTTCCCTCTAGATCATCACCATTCTGTTCATGTTGTCAAATGTTTGCCTCCCTTCCACAAATCCACATTGATCCATATCTATCAATTTTGGCATCACTTGTGCTATTCTTTTAGCCATTATAGACACAAACACTTTATAGTCATGATTTAGTACTGAAATCTGCCTGTATGAAGCTGGATCTGATGGATCTTTACTCTCTTTAGGTATTACAGCTACCACCACTTTTTCCAAGATGTTGGTACTTCACCTCCTTTTAAAATACTGTTAAACAAAACCTTCCAGATCTTTATCAGTTTTTTTTTCCCTCCTAGGTTCCAAACTTCTATAGGAATGTCATCTGTTACTGGGAAATTACCTATAGATTGGTTATACACCACCATTTTTATCTCATCTCCTCTTATCCCAACTGTTAGTTATTGAGCCTCCTCTTCCTCTAGCCATGGCATATTTAATTTTTCCATAAACATTTCCATTTCTAGCTTTCTTTATTTCCATATTTCTGTGCTTTATACAGACTTTCATAGAATTTCTGAAATATGTCTAATACTTCTACAGAATCCCTTTATCTTCTTTGTTATAAACTCCCTAAACTTGATGACAGCCCTTTCTACTTTCTCTTGTCTGTGTTGTTGTGCTATATTTCATTGCAGCTCCTCATGTCTTCCTTTGCCCCAGGTATTTTTCCACTGAATAACCATCCTGAAAACCTTTCTTTATCAAATTCACACGTGCAGTTCTTTCCAAGTGTGTCTCCTGTAGCATAACTATTTGCACTCTACATTTTGTAATATAGCTCACTACTCATTCTTTTTTGCATTTATCTGCGAGACCAGTAACGTTTAAAGACATTATAGAAAGATTCATATTCTTGAGGGATTATTACTCCCACCTTTTATGTATAACAGCTTTTTTGTTAAATGTCTAGTTCCAGCTTTTGTGTTACATCCATGCACTGGCTGGCAGGTGAATATTTTATACAGTTGTTTCTTGTCATCTCCATTAGAGCCTATGCTACAGCTTGTAAAAGGTTTTGTTTTATTTAAAACCCTCAAATAAAAATACATACACATATGCACACACACACACACACACACACACACACACACACACACACACACACACACACACACACACACACACACAGCACCAATACCTCATAAAACCTACTAACTTAATAATAACATACACAACTATGTACATCTTCAAATAGTGAAGTGTTACCCCCTAATAGGAACAAACATTCCAAAGTGACAGCCACACACACAGACTTGAGCTAAACAGAAATAAAGATTATCCATGCTAAGATGCATGGTGGAGCCTGTGATTGTATCAAGTGCAGTCTGGTTTTTGCCTTATCTTTGTAGCTCTCCAGCTGAGAAAACACTTGGATGCTTACAGAAAACATTTTCTCCAAGCCATTTCTCTTTATCAGATTGCCTGTTAGTGATATGAGCAATAGATAGATGACTGTTTACTAGAAAAAAGATCTTATAATATTCAATATTCGTTTTCATTTACTTGCTTTCTGTCAAAACCTGTTACTATATAAAGTGGTTTACTATCAAAAGCTCGCACCTGCAATGTGCGAGAGCTTATATTTCTTTCCCAAAATGTCAGAAGTCAAATGTACGAACAGGAACATGACCGAAGGAGGTAATTCAGGAAAGTTGACATCTTGGGAATGTCGACTTTACTGAAAATACCAAACTTCCGGGCATGCCCTACAAATGTTTTGCAGGGGGGGCAAGCCCTCCTGCACCCTCCCAAACCCCCTGCTACTTATATATACAAACTCAAAGATTGCACTACAGTGAGGGAAAGGGTACATTTCCCGATCCCCACTCTAGTGTGATCTGCATTCAAAATGTTGAATCCACAACAGCGAATGCTAGTGTGCATTTGCTGTTGTGACTTCAACATTTTTTTTCGCTATTCCGAAATGCTGAACTGAGCTTTCGAGTTTTCCAATTCAGGCATTGTCCGAACAGCGTTTTGATAGTAAACCTATAAAGCTAATGGCCGTAATCGAGTCATTTCGCCATGCAGGAATGAGAAAAAGCACATTAATTATTCTTTCGTCATACTCTCTTAACCCGATCCCCTTTTTTAACATTGCAGTACCTACATTTCTTAAAACTTGAACAAGGATAAAGTGAGGAGAAGGCCGAAAGAAACAAAAAGAATAAACAGAAGCACCTGTTTACTTTAGTATCCCCATTCCACTTAAAAATAATGGAAAAAAATTTACTTTTTAACATGCAGCAAAAATCAAGCACCATGTAAGTAATACTGTTAAGAAAAAAATGTCTTTTACTTACAGTTACCTCTCTTCTACCTCTTCCCCTGGCCTGAGTATTTTTCCGAACATTAATCACATGAAGTAGGGCATAGGCTTTAGAGTCCCCTACAAGTTTAACACAGTCCAAACAAGTCCAGTATTTTCAGATGTTCTTGTTGTGTCCTGTTTCACAAATATAATTATTGCTTTGTAATCCCACATTTGTCATTTTCCAAGTTACGTTGTCGCCTCACAGTAAGACGCTGTCCAGTTCGATTCTCAGCTAGAACATCTTCTGCATGGAGACATGCGTGAATGGGCGTACCTTCATTGAAGGTTGTGCGTCAGGGCTGGTAACTCAGCATGTAAAAATCAACTACCAATCATTAGCGGACCGGAGTTCCACTGTGGCGACCCCTAACCGGGAAAAGCCGAAAGACACAACAACAACTGATTTTAGTCTCTAAACGTTAATGACATGAAGTAGCGCATATGCTTTAGTGTCCCTACAAGTTTAACAAAGTCCAAGAAAGTCCAATATTTCCTCATTTTCTTGTTCTATTCCTGTTCATCTCCATCTCCAAACCCTGTCTGTGCTTCATCTCCAATACACTCTGATAAAGATCTAGAAGGTTTTGTTTTTTGCTTTTGCTTTTTTTCCATGTCTCAAGCATTTTCCATTGTAACACAGTCTCACTGTGGTCTTTATTACCAGACGAACAAGCAGCAGAACCGTCTTCTGTTTCACAGCTCAGTTTCTGTTGGATAAACTTTTGTATTTCTTCCTTAGCATGTACTTCATCAAAAAATGTTTTAGTTCCTCAGGGGAAAAATATTTTGAAGATAGCTCGGTACAGTAGTTTGAATCCCACTCCTGCTTCTCAACATTCCCTATATAATGGAATAAATGTATTCCTCTTCTGCCTGGTGTACAATGAGTAGCATTCTCCACAAACACTCTGCTGTGTCCCACTTTTAGTACTTTGTCCTTCTGCCATAGTTTTGTCAGAATCAACTCCTTTTGCTGGCAAGATTGCATTTTCACTATTAAAAGGTCTAGGTTGTTTTCTCATATCCATGTTTGGAGTGCACACATGATGTGCCCTTTCAAGTAACAATTCCTGTTGTGGAATACCAATTCAGATGCTTATTTGTGCTTTCATGAAATTAATACAGTCTGTTCCTTCCAGCTTCTTAGGTACAGCATTAAATCTCAGTTTTTTTCTCTGTGCTCTGTCCACTAATTCAGTTATTTGTTTCTTGTGCAGTGTCATATTCAGCCAGCCTTTCCTTCATTTAGACCTTTGATTTTGCAGTTTTATCACCTTATCTGAGTATCTGTTTAAAGCTTCTTCCATTTTTTTCCAGCCTTTTATTGTTTGAGATGATATACTCTATCGGTGTTTCATTTATTTTTGTCAGGTCTGTGTACAGTTGCTTTATACTTTCCACAATGTTACTGGAAGTCATGTCTGGAGCTTACACTGCTTTTTGCTGAACAGCTACAGTACTTTTCCCAGTCAGTGTTTTTTCATCACCTTTTGTAGCTGATTTTCCTTCAGGTCCTCTGTATTTCTTTTATCCTGGCATCTAGGCAGTGTCCTTACTAGTTACTGCTGAAATTTACTCAGAAATCTGGGTCCACTGGCTTTTTCTGCTAAGTTTCTATTTTCATAATGGGAGAGCCAGAATTAAGATGTTACTTGATGTGCAGCCATCTTGGAAGTCCTTATTACAGTCGTTTCGTGTTCTTATTCACAAAGATGGGCATGTCTTCTTTTCAAAACCAGTTTTAATTAGTTTGTTGCTGCTCTCCTTGTTTTGCCTGCTGTCACTGCTGAATATATTTCAGTAACTGTTTTATGTTCTGCCACAAAACCAGATTCCTTCTCATTTGTTACTGCTTTCATCTTTTAATTTCTGTCACTGCTGTATACGTTCTAACTGCTGCATTCTATGCTGCCACATCACCTGGTTCCTTCTCCACTTACCATTCTTGGCACTTCCAAAAATGCTATCTGCCATCTCACCCCGTGAAACAGCAAAACTGTCACTTAGGTCAACTTGCTCAATTATATTTGGCAGAACATGATCTGTAAGCCCTCTTTTGCTCCACTCCAACAGATTTACAGACTACTTTCTTGTCTGTTGAAATAGCTAAACACTGATCATTGCATCATCCATGACACAGAAATCTTTATTAATATTCTCATACTCCATATGGAACAAATTGTTCTCCAAATTCTCATTTTCCACCTCCAAACTCTCCATACCTTTTCTCCTTCTCCATGCTGCTGCTTCCCTTAGGCCTTGTCTGTGCTGCTGTAGGATACCTCTGGAGCCACCTCTCAGCTCAAAGAATATAGGATGTTCCCTAGAAGTATATTTCTGCTTGCTACTGTGGAAACTATACAGTTCAACCCATTGTACCTCCATTCCCTGTCAACTTCTTCACAAAAGAAACCGGAAAAATACCCCTAAAATCAGGAACAGATTTAAATATTGGTCTTATGTACTTAGCATAACAGGTTTTGCCTTATCAAACATTTTCTGAAAGCTATAAAGTTTGAATTTCATATTTGTCATTATTTAATGACTGCAATCCAAAATGTTGTACCAAAAACACATACATTTTTTTGAGGTACACACATCAGATATAAAGAAAAAATCAGGGACAGTTGAGAACTATACCCTCTACTCACACAAACATACATGCACACACACACACACTCACACACACACACACACACACACACACACACACACACACACACACACACACACACACACACACACTGCACTATTCATTTTAGCTCCTTGGCAATTCTCTCTGATTGACATGAATGCTCTTCATTCAAGCCAATGAAAGACAAGAAATCACAGCAAAAGAAATTTGTGTTGGTGACTGAGAAATGTGTGAAACAGCCATCATTGGGTTCTGTGAGCTACCTAGGTCACCTTGTGCTTGACCAAACCCTGTCTGCATAATCAGAAGGAGGACTTACTATGATAAAACAATCTCTTGGTGGAAAAAACATGTGACTTGAAAACTGTACTGTTAGAACTGACTGCACTAATGTTTTCCCTAGAAACTGACGTTTCACATCAGTAAATATAGCCCCCCCCAACACACACACACACACACACACACACACACACACACACACACACACACAAACACAGGCATCTAGACTCAGAATCCCCTAAACAGAGTACTATGACAACTCAAACAGACAAATAAATCCCCAGACACACTCAAACATACACTCACACACACATATCCAGATATGGGATCCCCTATTTACGTAACTCCCATAGTGTGATCATCTGGGCAGATACACATGCCCGTATGCACATACACATACACACACACACACACACACACACACACACACACACACACACACACACACACACACACACACACACCAACATATCCACACTTGGAAACCCATATTTAACCTCCATAGCGTGACCACCTGGGCAGAGACACACTTTCATTCAGCCTCATTCATGCCTCTAAAGATGCCACACAGACATACACAACACACACACACACACACACATTATATATATATATATATATATATATATATATATATATATATATTTATATATATAGTGTAATCTACTTCAGAAGCTGGAAGTTTCAAAACTTCAAATGGCCGAGACCATAAAATCGAAATTTTGAAACTTCAAAAGCCTAGTTTTTTTTTTTTTTTTTACATTTTTGCAAGCCCACCTGCACCGCCCACACCCCACTGCTAATTAAATATACCAACTATGACATCTCACTGCAGTGAGGAAAATCGTAAATATCCCATTCTGTGCTGTACAGTGATCTCCATTTCAAATGTTCTGGGCAGTGAACACTCCCTTAGGAGTGAATGGTTGACCACTGGCTTTTGATGGTGATTACTTTTTCCTCCCAGAATAAAGTTTTACTTCCTCAGATGAGAAAAATTTTCTCTGTGATTATTTTCTGGGGAAAGTTTTCCTGGACAGCCGCAAAAGTATGTGACTTCACCTGTGTGATTGCTGTCTGTGAGACTATTGGGAATTCCTGCCCTGAAAGCCCTCGGCTGGCCCGACTACCAGAAAAAAATATTTCCGGCTCCCAGGCTGACAGATGCCCAGACCAACATCAGTATGCTCAGGTGTAAAGGTAGCCAGCCTATATCAGAACAACAGTCTTTTCTTGCCCCTGAAGATCTGAAGCACCGAGGCAGCATTCAAGTGCATCGGTTGGTCCATACCAGAGAGAAGTGTCAATGGACAGATAAGTACCCCATTGGGGAACTTTTTCTTTCCTTGCTCATGTCAGATAAAGTCAATAGTTATCTCTATTGTGGTAAACAGACCCCACACAGAGACTTTCATCGCCTTTGTGTTACTTGCCTAGGCCCTGATCACGATGTTGCTGTCTTTTTTGTGTGCATTTTAATACTAGAACCATCAGGTGTATGGCTGAATTTCTTGCAGAGTTTCTTAGCCAGCAGTCGGTTCAACCATCGTTTATGGCATCCGTCGTCATACCAAATTTGATCAGCTGAAGTCCAAAGAAACAGAAGTGCAGGCATTTGGATGACAATCCATTTCCACCTGACTCTTCTTCCAGGTTTGTAATTCTTGAACAAGGTGAGGTGCCTATGCAGCCTCCTTGGCTTCCAGAACTGATGGTTCAGGCTTCTGTCGAGACCCTTTCAGAGTCCAGCATGCCATCTCTCCCATACACTTATGTGTAAACCTTCAAAAATGGCTCATCAGTTGAGTCCAGGAACACTCAGCAGGCCTTGGCTTCCAAAGTGTGCGCATCATCAGCAGACTTGGCAATGAGGCATCGGCCCACTACAGCTCTGGTGCATTTTCAGCATCCTCAAGAGACAGGCATGAGGGTGCTAGAAAATCATAGGCCTAGACCTTCGATACTCCTAGGAGGCCTTCTGGCTCTGCTCCACAGGGTTATCAGCAGGAACTTATCAGACTGGAAGAAGATCATTTCCTTATCAGGTCTAGACAAACTGTTGCCACTGGTAAAAGGAAAAGGGATGAACCCTCAGAAATGTATCAGGATCCCCCCATGTCTGGATTGGACTCAGACTCTGAGGACTCTGGATATGAAGAGGGCCCTTCATACACTTCCTATGAGGACTCTTTCACCTTTGGGGATTCCCTCGATGTCATGAGACAGCATTTTCAATGGGAGGCTCAGGATTACCCACAAGCAAAGTAGAGGGCTAGGGAGTTCCTTGACTGACCAGAACATAAGCCTTTGGCTATCCCTCCAGATGTTCATCGTGTTACCCTGCTGCAGTCATCACACCTGGGTTATCCTGTCATCAGGTGGTCCTGCAGTCGGCTGGAATTCCAAAGTCTTGGTCCGGCGTTGATTGCTGTCGCTTCTTCCCTGACGTCAGTGTGCCAGGGGTATATATAATGCATCCAATGCCATTTTCTTCAGTCTTTCTTGCCGCGCGGTGCCCAAAGCAGAAGCAGTTTGCAAGTGCCGGTCGGCCAACTCCTGAGATTTTCGAACTCGAATTTCAGACCGAAGTCTTCAATAAAGCTAAGTACCCCGTTGGGGAAACTTTTCTTGCCTCAGACCGATGTCAGAAAAAGTTAACAATTGTATTTCTTGTGGGAAGCAAATACCTCATAAGGATTTTCATTCTTATTGCATTCCTTGCCTAGGCCCAGACCACGTCACTAGTTGTCGTTTTTGTGCTAGGTTTAATAAGCGTACTATAAAAAGATGCTTTGATTTTGCACGACACTACTTCGGTAGAAAATTTAACTACACTATGCCGTCGGAGCAACCGACTACTGGCGTGCACAAAAAACGCAAGGATAAGGACAGGCAGCCTAGACCCAAGCCAGACTCCGAGGCCTCGGCTGGTCCGGTCTCCGGTTCACCGGTCTTCAGTGAGGCTCCGACGCAGCCCCTGACTACTGCAGATCTGGAACCTGAGACCGCTTCGGAACTTTTGGCGGAAAGTACTAGGCCGACGCAGCCATTTTGTTCAGCCCCTACTGACGACACTGCTGAAAAAGATGTCGGTGCTGCAGAAACACCTTCAGTTTCTGAAGGCGTCTTCAGACCGACGACGCTCACCATTAAAACGTATCCTAAGACGAAGACTCCTATTAAACCTAAAAGGACTGCACTTCAGTCCCCTGTTCAAGGCCCCATGCCTAAGAAACAGATGCTCAAAATGGCTGAAGATTTGATCTCTTTAATCAGGGGTTCCCAACCCCCTCCTGACAAAAGGCCTAGACAAGAGGAAGATTATGCATCTTCTGAACAAGTGTCCATTTCCTCAGGCTCCTCAGAGGACCAAGATTACTCCTTCTCCCCTTATGAAGATTCTGATGCTGAGGATTCCATTCCTTCAGCTTCTCCTCCTGAAGACTACTCCTTTGGGGAAACTTTACACACTATGAGGGAACATTTTCACTGGGAAGGTCAGGACTACTCTGACTCAATGAAAAGGCTCAGAGAGTTTCTTTTACTCCCCCAGCACAGACCACTTGCCATCCCCCCAGTTTTAGACATTGTGGATGATGTTTACTTAGAATCCAGTTTGAACCCAGACTCTCTACCTCCTGCTCCGGCCAAACCTGACAGATACTATAGAGTGCCTGATTCCCACAAATTTCTTTATAAAAGCCCTGTTGCTGATCCAGAGACTATCTCCCAGGGTCCCAAAGGGGCTAAGGCTTCTATGGCAAAAAATCCTGTACCCTCTGAAAGGGACTCCAGAGCACTAGACAGATGGGGGAAAAAGGTTTACACCTCAGCCACTCTAGCTATGAGGGCACTAAATTGCCAATTTCACATGCTAAAGTATCAACAATTTCTTATCTCTCAGTTAAAACAAAGAATGAGCACACTCCCTCAACAGTCTGAATTGAAAGAAATGCAGGATCTGTTGCATGCAACTGAACAGGTGGGCAAACATACTTTACAATGTGGGTTTGATTCTTTAGAGGCTTCCTGCAGAGCAGCTGTCACTGGGTCTGTTATACGTAGGCATGCTTGGTTAAAGGAACAAACTCTGCCTGATCATGTTAAAGCAAAGCTTCTAGATGCTCCCTTACAGCAGGATGTTCTTTTTGGAATTAAAGCAGAAGAAGTCTTAAAGAAAATGGAGGATAAGGCAAAATCTATGCAGACAGTCAAAGATTTCCTACAGGTACAGCCCCCTCGCTTCAGCAGATATTGGCCAACAAAAAATTGGTCCTTTCCAGCTACTGACAGACCACAGAGGGGTAAATACAGACGTCCGAGAGGCAGAGGACAACCACAAGCCCAGTACAAACCTCGCCAATGGGGCACTGCAACACAGAAGGGAGGAGAAGACAGGTTCCAAACTACCAGAAGGCAAACTCAATGACTTGCACCTCATCTGGCCAGGCAACACTCTCTTGACAGCCCCCTTGGGAGGAAAACTCACATTTTTTTCAGACAACTGGCACATTGTCACAAAGGACAAATGGGTCCTAGACATAATTTTAAGAGGATACAGATTCCATTTTCACACCTTGCCAATGAAAAGAGGAATGCCAAACCTGCCACAAAATCAATGGGCAGAGGCACAAAAACAAATTACAGCTCTCATGGACATGAGAGCCATTCAGCTGGTACCTACTCGAGAGCAAGGCCAATGATTTTACTCAAGACTCTTTCTAGTTCTCAGAAAGGACAATGCCTGGAGACCAGTTCTGGACCTTTCAATTCTAAACACCTTCTTACAAGTACCCAAATTCAAGATGCCAACACTACAGCAGCTTCTTCCCATGTTGGGCAAGGAAGCATGGCTAGTAACGTTGGACCTCAAGGAGGCATACCTGCATGTCCCTATCAGACAAAGTTGCAGAAGATACCTCCGTTTCATTGCAGGTTCAACCCATTACCAATTCTCTGCACTGCCCTTTGGCTTATCTACTGTGCCCAGGGTCTTCACAAAATGCCTGGCACCAGTAATTGCATACTGCAGACAAAGAGGAATTCAAATATACCCATACCTGGATGACTGCCTCATCCAAGCAGAAAGCAAGGACATCCTCTTACAACATCTGGCTTTTGTAAAACATCTTCTAAGTTGCCTGGGGTACACAGTAAACAAAAAGAAATCAAAACTAGTACCCTCACAAAATATGACATTCCTGGGTGCCAGCTTGAATACAACAGCCCAGAAGGCTTATCTGACGCCAGACAAACAACTACAACTGACTCAATATTTCAAAACAATGGCAACAAAGACCCATCTACCTGCAAGAAAAATTCTGCAGGCCTTGGGCTTCATGGCATCTTGCATACTACTAATACCATTTGCAAAGCTGCATATGAGGAAATTACAGTGGTACCTAAAAAGCGTATGCTCTCAACACAGCCACAGCTTGGACACAATGATATCTCTCATTCCCTGCCTACAACAGGAGTTTCTATGGTGGTCACAGGCATGTCACCTCAACAAGGGTCAGCCTTTCACCTTGCCCCCAGCCAGGCAAACTATGACAACAGATGCATCAGACTACGCCTGGGGGGCACACATGGCAGGGCAGTGCATTCAAGGCGTATGGACTGCAGATCAAAGGAATCTGCACATCAATCAAAAAGAGATGCTAGCTGTACAGAATGCTCTGACAGCCTTCAAGAATCTATTACATCCAGGACAACTTACAATAAGGATGGACAACACCACAGTAATGTGGTACATAAACAAACAAGGGGGTGCACACTCCTACCCTCTATGCAGGGAAGCAATGACCTTGTGGAACACAGCTCTGGCTTAACAAGTTCAGTTACAAGCTCAATTCCTGCCAGGAAAGAAGAAGAACACATTGGCAGACGACCTCAGCAGAAACATCATGGATCCCCACAAGTGGAAACTGGATCCACAAGTATTTTCAATGATAACTCAAAAATGGGGCCTTCCAGACATGGACCTGTTTGCCAGTCCTCAAAACTATCAATTAACAAAATTTTGTATAAGGACACTTCACCATCAAGCTTGGAAAGTGGACGCACTCTCATTCAGTTGGAAAAACCAGACAGTATATGCCTTCCCTCCATTGCCTCTCCTCACAAAGGTGCTTCTGAAAGTCAGAAAGGAGAGACCACGACTGATACTCATAGCCCCAGACTGGCCACGCCAGCACTGGTACCCACTATTGAGGAATATGGCCCAGGGCCCACCTTGGATTTTACCACAAATTACCCATTTGCTCACACAGCAAAACAATCAGATTCTTCACAGCCAGCTCAAAACCTTAAATCTGGCTGCATGGCAAATCACCTAAACATCCAGCCAGCTCCTCTTTCCCAAGCAGTTATGGATGTTATTGTGGAAGCTAGGAGGCCAAGCACCAGGAAGGCCTATTTGGACAAATGGAAAAGGTTTTGCGCCTGGAACCAATCTAAAGGCCAAAACACAATTCAGCCTCACATGCCTCACATTCTACAGTATTTAACTGAGATGTTGCACAAAGGACTTCCTTTTTCTTCCATTAAAATCCATGCATCAGCTATTTCAGCCCACTACAACACGGATCCACCCTTATTTTCGCATCCACTTCTAAGGCAGTTCCTCAGAGGGGCAAAAAACATTAGGCCCCCCAGGAGAGCACCTACACCAACATGGGACCTCAATTTTGTTCTGGAAAAACTTACGCTACCTCCCTTTGAACCAGCTTTCTCTGCAGATCTACAGTTCTTATCATGGAAGACTACCCTGCTGCTAGCAATAACTTCAGCTAGAAGAGTCTCAGAGCTGCAGGCACTAATGGCAGTGGAACCTTTCCTCATTTTCCATCAAGACAGAGTTTCTCTACGAACTTATCCTTCCTTCATGCCTAAGGTGGTTTCCAGTGTGGCTTTAAATCAAACCATCCACTTACCCACCTTCTTCCCAAATCCACAGAACAAAGGAGAAAGACTCCTGCATTCCTTGGACATTCACAGGCAACTTCGTTACTACTTGGATAAAACTAAGGCTTTCAGAAAATCTGACCAGCTCTTTGTATCCTATGCCACACTTCACAAGGGAAGGCTATATCAAAACAAACCATTTCCAAATGGATAGGACATTGCATTCGTTTTTGCTATACCCATCATGGAAAACCAGTTCCTGCTACCATTAGGCCCCACTCTACCAGGGCAACAGCTACATCTACAGCCTTCCTCAGGGGGGTTCCAACCAAGGAGATTTTGGAAGCTGCAACTTGGAGTTCAGTACAAACCTTTACCAAACACTATCACTTACCACTTTACTCTAAGACTAGGGCGGGCTTCTCCATTGCAGTTCTGCAGGGCCTTCTAGCCTCCTCTAACCCTCTGTGACTCCTCCACCCATCCTTAGCTTTGGGATTCTACCCAAGTGTGATGACTGCAGCAGGGTAACACGATGAACATAGTACAGTTTTGTACCTACCATAAATGTAGATGTTCGAGTGTACACCCTGCTGCAGTCCAGGTTACCCACCCTCCATCCCCTCTGATCTAACTGGCTAAATCTCTACAATACCTTCCTGATGTATTTGCTTATAGCTGGAGGGATTTTGTGTTTGTGCAAAATTTACTCAATTTGGTACTAATTACTGACCACCTTTTTGGGGGCACCTGACATCTGGGGCAAGAAAAACTGAAGAAAATGGCGTCGGATGCATTATATATACCCCTGGCGCACTGACGTCAGGGAAGAAGTGACAGAAACCGACGCCGGACCAAGACTTTGGAATTCCGGCCGACTGCGGGACTGCCTGACAACAGGATAACCCAAGTGTGATGACTGCAGCAGGGTGTACACTCGAACATCTACATTTATGGTAGGTACAAAACTGTACTTTCAGGAAGTGGTGGATTATGTCTTCCAGGAATCATGTCTTAAACCTGACTCTCTAACCCCTGCCCCTCGAAAACCAGACATGTTTTACCATGTTCAAGAATCTTGACAAATTTCTCTACAAGAACCCCTCTGCTGATCCTCAAGTGATCATGCCAGGACCTAAGGGAGCCAGAGCCAGTTCATCCAGAAATCCTATTCCTACAGATAAAGTGAGCAGGGCCCTTGACAGGTTTGGCAAGAAAGGTTATACCTCTGCCACACTAACTATGAGGGCCCTCAACTGCCAGTTTCATGTGATTAATTACCAGCAGACTATCCTTGACCAACTTAAACAGAAGTTGTCTGCCCACCAGGACAAATACCTTTCCAAGGAATTGTCAGAACTCTGTCATGCTAGTTAACAGTTAAGTAAGCATTTTCAACACTGTGGACATGATGCCATGAAAGCATCTTCCAGAGCTGCCACTACTGGGTCAGTGATTAGAAGACATGCTTATCTCTGAAAACAAGCCCTTCCAGACCATGTTAAATCTAATCTGTTAGATGCCCCCCCCCCCCCCCCCCTTGGCAAGAATGTTCTTTTTTGGCCCAAAAGTAGAATAAGTGCTGAAAAAGATGGAGGACGATGCCAAGTCTATACAAACAGTGAAAGATTTCCTCCAGCTGCAGCCTCCCAGGATCAGTAAAAATGTCCCTGCTAAACAATGTTCATTTCTCTCTCTGCCTAGAAGTTGCCAGAGGAAGCCAAAAAGAGAAAAAACATGTATGCAGAAACAACTCCTGCAAAAAGGCAGACAGTTGACCTCAGAAACTTCAAGACAAGGAAGTTCTAGATCCCAAGCCACTTCCAGACTCACAACGACTCAGCCACCCCTACCTTCACCCTCACCCCAAAACTAGGAGGAAGGCTGTCTCTTTTCTATGATTCTGACAAGTGGGCTCTAGACATTACTGCAAATGGCTACAAGCTCACTTTCAAAGAGCAATTAAAACACTCTGGTTTTCTAGATTTCCCCCTAAATCAAATGACAAGAGGCCCTGGTTCAAATCCAAAATCTTTCTGTGCAAGGAGCAGTTGAGCCAGTTCCTCCTCCACAGCAGGGAAATGGATGCTATTCCAGACTATTCCTAATTCCCGGAAAAGAAGGCTCTTGGCTCCCTATCCTGCACCTGTCAAAACTCAACCAGTTTCTCTTTGTTCCCAAATTCGAATGTTAACTCTTCAAAAGCTCTTTTCCATGCTGACCCTGCAGGCCTTCATGGTCTCTCTAGATATAAAGGATGCCTACTTTCACATTCCTGTTCAGGAATCTCACAAAAATGTTCTTTGCTTTAGGGGAAGATCCAGTCATTATCAATTTTCTGCACTGCCCTTTGGCCTGTCTACTGCACCAAGAGTGTTCAGAAAGTGTCTGACACCAGTAATAACTTTCTGCAGGACCAGGGGAATAGAAATCTACCCCTACCTGGATGACTGCCTTATACAGTCAACAGATCTCTCTAAACTACTCCAGGATCTTAAATTTACCCAGAATCTCCTGGTCCATCACTTCACCAACCCAAAAGACTATTTTCCTGGGGGACCTCCTAGGCACCACTCTCCAGAAGGCTTTCCTTCCCCCAGAAAAAGTCTCCTTAACGAATTACTTCCAAAGGATTCAAATGAAGGATCAGATTTCAGCAAGGAATTCTTAAGAGCTCTGGGGTCCAGGGCTTCATGTACCCTCATGGTCCCCCTTGTCATACTGCACATGAGGAAGCTGCAGTGGTAACTCAGGAACATATGGTGCCAGAACTCACAACCACTAGAGACAGAGATACCCCTCATCCTTTGCCTCAAACTGGAGTTTCCATTATGGGCACAGAGTTGTGCCCACAGCCCAGGCCTTCCCTTCATATTCAGTCCTCAGGTACAGACCCTTACAACAGATGCCTCAGAGACACCCTTGTGGGCTCACTTCCAGAACTTACAAACCTACAGGAAGTGGGAAACAAACATCAGAAACAGGCACATCAATTAGAATGAACTCATGGCTGTACAAAAAGGCCTAATAGCCTTTAAAAATGGACACCAGGAATCCTGCTAGTAGGGTCAGACAACACCACAGTAATGTGGTACATCAACAGACAGAGAGGGACACCCCTGTGTCATCTAGCAAGGCAAATTTGGAAAAAGCACACTCTCTGGGACTGCATTTCATGGCACAGTACCTACCAGGAGATTAAAATGTCCTAGCAGACTGCCTCAGCAGGAATCTTATGGACCCCCGTGAGTGGCACCTGCACCCAGATATTTTCCAGACCATAACCCAGTCTTGGGGGGGGGTCCCTCAGGTGGACATCTTTGCATATAAACAGAACATGCAATTGTAAAAATTCAGCACCAGGATCCCAACAGCCTAGAAAACAGGTGCCGTCTCCTTCTCATGGACCCAACTATTCATTTATGCATTCCCTGCCATTCTCCTAATTCCTCAGTTCCTGCACAAGATAAGGGAGGAGGTGCCAAGAGCAGTACTGATAGCCCCAGACTGGCCCAGGCAGCATTGGTACCCTCTCCTCCTTCAGCTCTCCAACCAGGCACAGTTGATCCTGCCTCAGAGGGTGGACCTCCTCTCTCAAAACGAGGGAAAGGTTGTTCATCCCAACCTGCTGATCCACACCTTCACAACATGGATGATCCCACAACCCCCTACACAGGTGCCACCCTAAGTAAGCAGGCGTTAGACATCCTCTTGGAGTCTAGAAATCCTAGCACTAGGAAATCTTACAAAGCTAAATGGAAAAGGTTCTGTATTTGATGCAAAGAACAACACCTAGAACCACAGTCAGTTTACATTACCAGCATCCTAGAATACTTGACTACTCTGCTAAATCAGGGACTTTCCTACTCCTCTAGTAAAATCCATGCTTCTGCCATTTCTGCTTATGTGACTTCACACACGCCTATCTTTTCCCACCCAGTCTTATGACAGTTTCTCAGTGGATTCATATATATTAGGCCTCCCAGAAGGAAGCCCCTGCCTCCATGGGACCTGAACTTTGTTTTAGAAAAATTAACTTTGCCTCCCTTTGAGCCAGCAGCATCTGCTGACCTCAAGTTCCTAACTTGGAAAACAGCTATACTACTAGCTATCACCTCATCTAGGAGGGCTGCTGAACTGCAGACCCTCTTGACAGCTGAACCCTTTCTTATTTTTTACAAGGATAGGGTTTCTGTAAGGACCAACCCATCCTTTGTGCCCAAGGTGATCTCTGACACCACCTTGAATCAGGCCAACCATCTACCACCCTTCTTCCTCAACCTTCAGAATAAAGGGGAGATAATTCTGCCTTCCTTGGATGTTCACAGCAGTTATGTTTTTACCTGGATAGAGCAAAAGCTTGAAGAAAAACTAAGCTGCTCTTCATTACCTTTGCCCCTGGTGCAGAAGGCAAACCAGCTTCCAAGCAAAACTATTTCCAAATGGATTTCCCGTTGTATTTCCTTTTAGTATAGCTTTTGTGGCAAGGTACCCCCTGTTGGGATTAAATCTCACTCCACCAGGGCTACTGCTACTTCTGCTGGGGGCAGCCACATGGTCCTTGATGCATACCTTCACCAAACACTATCAATTAGCATCCTTCTCCAAGTCTAGAGCAGGGTTTGCCACTGCTGTTCTGCAGGGCATTCCCTCTTCACCTTAGCTTCCTTCCACCCTCTTTTCGGCTTTGGAAATCTTGCCAATAGTCAGGACTGCTACAGTGAAACAAGCAGAACATATTACAGTTGTGTACACTTACCATAAATGTAGATGTTCAAGTGTATTCACTGCTGCAATTTTCTTTCCACCCTCCTACCCCATTAACCTGCTATTAGGCATCTTCTGACTGTGCAGCACAGCTAAGGGATCCTTTCTTGGAGTCTCCTTCTTTGTCAGGCTATCCTTTGGGATAGCTCCAATCTTTTCAGGGCTCCAATAAAAGGCTGTTGTTCTGACACAGGCTGGCTACTGTTACACCTGAGCATACTGACATTGATCTTGGCATCTGTCAGCCTGGGAGCCGGAAAGATTTTTCTCTGGTAGTCGAGCTGGTTGAGGGCTTTCAGGGCAGGAAATCTCAATAGTCAGGACTACAACAGTGAATACACTAAAACACCTAAATTCATGGTAACTATTTGCAACTGTACATTTCTTCTTCTTGACAATGTAGACATATTCTATCACTTTTCTTTTTATATAGCATATTTTCTTTTACTGGCAATTTATCTATTACTAGTCTCCACAAACAGTCTTGACATTCTACTTTCTGATTACTCCATTTGCTTCCTACAGCTTTAATTTTTTTCTATTACATTTTTCCAATGTTTTACATAGTAATGTTTTATCATTGCATTCTTATACCATACCTTTCTAACTTTTTCTATATCATTAATGTTTATATTCCACAAAAAAATTTTTCTTGGTAACATTTTATTTCTTCGTTTCTTTTTCTCTTTTACAGTTTTTTTTACCATAACCCAAAGTTTAGCATACTTGTATTTATACAATTTTACTACTAATCTCTCATCTTTTTTTCATTTACCCTCTTTAATGCTTTGTACAAATTTATTGAAGCAGCATATACCATTGGGTTAACTAGCTCTAAAAGTCCTTCCTGTTTGTATACATACAAAACTCCTGTTTTACTGGGCTTAATCTAGAACCGCATATAAATGAAAAAAACATCTGCAGCAATTCCTTTTCAAATACTGTTGGCAACATAAATCCACTTGTAAAGTATACTATTTTTACTCATCAGTACTGAATTTATCAAATAAACATTTTTCTGAATAGTAATTTATATGCTCTAGTGGTGGTGCTGTGGTAGCATTGTCGCCTCACAGTAAGACGTTGTCCTGTTCGATTCTCAGCTAGAGCGTCTTCTGTGTGGAGACATGCGTAAATGGGCGTACCTTCATTGAAGGTTGTGCGTCAGGGCCAGGAACTCTGCACGTAAAAATCTACTGCCAATCATTAGCGGACCAGAGTTCCGCTGTGGCGACCCCTAACCGGGAAAAGCTGAAAGACACAAACAAACAATGCTCTCCAGAAAAGGCAGGCCTGTTTTATTTTTTTCTGTTGTTTTTTTTTTTCTCCTTTGAATTCTACTTGCATATTTATTCCCAAATGTTATATCTAATATAGAAATTTAATTCATTATGAAATATATACCCCCTATCTTTACTACTATTCTTTTTATGTAAAGCCATCTCTTTCACTTATAGTCACTTATTTTTGCAAATTATAACTTCTTTTATCCAAATGTGTTTTGCAATTATTATAATGTAATCTGCATATGTTAACCTAACTGGAATTCTTAACTCTTCAGGTGTTATTTGCCCCATCTCCATCATTTTGTGATTTTAAATCACATATTATCACATTCATAACTAATGCAAAGAGTATACATATAATTTAATATCCCTGTCTTACACCACTCTTCATATGTACCTCTTGGCTTAACCAGCAATTTACAAGCATTTTTACTTTATTATTACTAAATATATATATATATATATATTGACATATATAATTTCCTAACTTTCTCACTTATATTATATTATTTCATTATTCCCATAAGATTTCATGTTCATTTGTATCAAATGTCTATTAAAGTCTCAAAACAAGATTTTCACTTCTTCTTTTCTATTCATATCATCCATGATTTCTCTGTCAGTAATAATTTTTGACAACTGTTGCTCTTTGTAATATATATATATATATATATATATATATATATATATATATATATATATACCTTCAATAATATATTCAATTTTAGTTTCAAATCTCTTTTGTATTATTTCATAATGATCTTATAATCATTAGTATCCAGTACTGTTGGTTTACAGTTTTTAATTGTGTTCTATCTTCCTTCTTCATATGAATTTAAGTATTCCACTACATAATTATTTTACATAAAACATTAATTTAATCATTCGTTCAAAATCTTTAAAAAATATTTTTTGTGAATCCCTTAATTTTTTATACATTTCATACTTTATTCCATATGGTCCTGCAGCCAAATCAATATTTACCTGCAGCTGAATCAATGTTTACCTGTCCTAATACTTTATGTAGCTCATTTAAAAAAAATCTCCCTTACCAACTCTTTATTCTCTTTTTCTGTTAAATTTTACTTTTCATGTTCGTTTTCACTACCTTTTTTCTTTAAACATTTCCTGTACATATTGTAAAGCACTATTCATAATCTTTTCCTGAGTTCTTTCTATTTCTCCTTTTACATTATTTTTATTTCTATCATTAGACCACCACATTTCTTTATTAATCTGGTTAAGTAACTTGATACTTCTGTTTTTCCTTGGAAAATGTCTTTGCTTATATAACAATTCTTGTAGTTTTTCTTGATTTCTTTCATATAATTCTTTTTCTCTGTCAAAGTACTTTCTATGATTATGTTCTAAAGCTTCCAATGGGTCATTACATGTTCTTTTATATTTTCTTTCTCTACTTTTCTCACATCATATTGCCACTGTAAAAAAAACATTTTTTATATTTGGAAGTTTGAAGGTGAAGTGTATACTAGCACTTTAAACAACATGTATGTGAATGTCACTATTTATAAAAATAGGCTGAGACAGATTAAACAACATAAACTTCAGTGAGATTTTACTGATTTCAGCCTAGGACATGTTTTTACATGGTCAAGACATGTTTCTAATTCTAATGAGTCAAATACAGAAGAAGTACCTTTGATAGAAAATATGGGGCCCGAGACAACTAATGCATTGAATACACCTCCCTACGGTTGCTAAGACACAAGAGGTGTGTCAGAGTGGAGATGTCTTGCAACCAATGGCGTCTCAGATGACATCTGAGATTAGTGTTACACCTTTGCCTAATCAACAAGTGAACAATCAGGCCCTGCAGGGAGCTAGACCAAAGCAACTGGCTCCGTTAACCCTGGATCATTTTTTACCATTACCGGAAAAACAAAATTCACAATGGCAACAAACACGTTCAATGAGCCAGGGAAGGAGGAAGTTTTCAGATAAGCAGCTAACATCGAACAGGAGAGTAATACAGTGAATGAACTTATAATTAATTTGTCTGATTACTGTTTGAACGAAGCTGAAATAGCCCTGTTGAATAAGGGTTTATCTTTCATACCTTCTGTACGAACTGAAGTAAGTGATTTGCTGACTGACTTGAGATTATTTGGTCGGAATGTAGCTTTAAAGTTATATTTTAAAGATGTTAAACAAAGTGAAAGTACCAAATTTTGTGAGAAAAGCTCCTTTACACCTATTATACCTGCTCATATAGAAATGTTTATTAGAGCTTGTGAATGGGGTACAAATTCTGCTTCCATTCACTTCCAACCCCAAGTTGGTTTCCAGACCTTCCTCCAAACCAGTGGGCAGAGACTCAAAAGCAAGTACTTTCCCTGCTCAATATCAGGGCCATTCAACCTGTTCCACTACAACAAAGAGGACAGGGTTTCTACTCCATACTGTTCCTGGTGCCCAGAAAAGAGGGCTTTTGGCGCCCTATCCTAGATCTATCAATTCTCAGCACTTTTCTGGTGGTCCCAAAATTCAAAATGCTTACCCTGCAACATCTTCTCCCTATGCTAGCCAAGGATGCCTGGTTAGTCACCCTCGACTTAAAAGAAGCTTATCTGTACATCCCCATAAGGGAGTCTTGCAGGAAATATCTATGCTTCAGGGCAGGCTCTATGCACTGTCAGTTCTCTGCACTTTCCTTTGGCTTATCTACTGCACCCAGAGTATTCAAAAAGTGCCTGGCTCCAGCCATTGCATACTGCAGGCAGAGAAATATCCAAATTTTCCCATACTTGGATGATTGCCTGATTCAGATGGACAGTCAGGAATTTCTACTTCAGCACCTAGCATTTGTAAAAAGACTCCTGTCCTTATTGGGGTACACTGTCAATGAAAAGAAATCACAACTGGTGCCCAGTCAAAAAATTGTATTCCTGGGAGCAAGCTTGAACACAACTTCCCAGATGGCATTTTTCACTCCAGAAAAACAGGTCTATTTGAACAACTACTTCAAACAAATGGCCACCAAAACCCAGCTATCTGCAAGGAAAATACTGCAAGCCCTAGGGTTCATGGCCTCATGCATTCTGCCAATTCCATATGCAAGACTGCATATGAGGAAACTTCAGTGGTACTTAAAAAGTCTTTGGTGCCAACATTCTCATTACTTGGAAACAGTCATTCCTATCATACCTTGTCTAAGGGCAGAGTTCCTTTGGTGGGCAGAAATATGCAACTGAAACAAGGGACTGCCTTTCACACAGCCCCTCACCATCAAAATCCTGACTACAGACACATCAGACTATGCATGGGGGGCTCATATGGCAGGCAAATGCATTCAGGGCAAGTGGAGCCCAGGACAAATCCTCCTGCACATCAATCAAAAAGAGATGTTAGCTGTACAGTATGCTCTGACAGCCTTCAAATACCTAATCCTTCCAGGAGAGCTGCTGATAAAAACAGACAACACCACGGTTATGTGGTACATAAACAAGTAGGGGGGAACCCATTCATACCTGCTGTGATGGTTAGCCATGGCCCTGTGGAACACAGCCTTGAGCAACCAAGTGCATCTACAAGCTCATTTCCTGCCAGGCAAACAGAACTCACTGGCAGATGGCTTAAGCAGAAATCTACTGGACCCACATGAGTGGAAATTGGAGCCCACCACCTTCAACCTTCAAATCCAGAGGTGGGGACACCGGAGGTGGACCTCTTTGCCTCCCCTGAGAACCACCAGTTGAGTAAATTTTGCACCAGGAACCCTCACAGCAGGGCCTGGAAGGTGAATGTCTTAACCTTCAAATGGGAAAACCTCTCAATTTATGCCTTTCCACCTCTGCCTCTCCTCTCAGAGGTACTACTCAGGATCAGACAGGACAGCCAAAGGGCAATTCGTATTGCCCCAGACTGGCCACGCCAGCACTGGTACCCACTCTTATGCAGTCTGACAACAGTGCCATCCTGCCACCTTCATCAGACACCTTCTCTGCTGTCTCAGCTGCAAACCCTAACCCTTGCAGCCTGGCTTATCCCCTGAATACTCCACCAGCAACCCTCAGCAAACAGGTGCTGGACATCATTCTTGAGGCCAGAAGGCCTAGTACTAGGAAATCCTATGCTGAAAAGTGGAAAAGATATTGTTCTTGGAATCACTCTCAAGGAAAGGACATGGCTATGCCCTCCTTACCACAAATCCTTGATTACCTAGCAGATCTAATCCACAAACTCCTATTCTTCTCCATTAAGATTCATCCCTCTGCCATCTCAGCTCATTATAATACTGAGCCACCTCTATTCTCTCACCCTCTCATCAAAACGTTCCCGGGAGGGGCTAACAACTTAAGGCCCCCTAGGAGAGCACCCACCCCTGCCTGGGACCTTAACTTTGTACTGGAAAAGCTCACGCATCCCCCTTTTGAACCTGCAGCTTCAGCAGAGCTAAAATTCCTTTCTTGGAAAACAGCCTTGCTTTTAGCCATAAACTCAGCTAGAAAAATGTCTGAGTTACAGGCACTAATGGCTGTGGAACCCTTCATTATTTTCCATGCTGACAGGGTTTCCCTCAGGACTAACCCGTCCTTTATGCCTAAGCTGGTCTCCAGTGAGGTTCTAAACCAAGCCATCCATTTGCCAACCTTCTACCCTAATCCTCAGAATAAAGGGGAAAGGATCATGCACTCCCTGGATGTGCACAGACAGCTCAGGTTCTACCTTGACAGGACTAAACCTTTCAGAAAATCTGACCAGCTGCTAGTCAGCTTTGCTACAGGGGCAGAGGGCAAGGTTATTTCAAAGCAAACCATTTCCAAATGGGTAGCACACTGCATCCATTTCTGCTACAAGCACCATGGAAAACCTAACCCACAGGGCATCAGAACACATTCCACTAGGGCTACTTCCACCTCTACAGCATTTCTCAGGGGAGTCCCTACCAGGGACACTCTGGAAGCTGCAACCTGGAGTTCTGTACACACATTCACCAAGCATTATCACTTACCTGTTACAAGGCCTGCTAGCCAACTCTAACTCCTCTTGACTGCCTCCACACTTCTTCAGCTTTGGGAATCAACCTAAGTGTGATGACTGCAACAGTGAAACACGAAGAACATAGTACAGTTGTGTACACTTACCATAAATGTAGATGTTCGAGTATATTCACTGTTGCAGTCCTTGTTTCCCTCCCTCCAGCCCCCTGTTTTTCTCTACCTTTCTACCTATCCCTCCATATGGCTACTTTTTATGGCAGTGGTATTTACATTTTACTGGTGGTGTTCCACACCATATACTAGCTTCCTATTTGGGGCCTCCCAACATCTGGGGCAAGAAAAACTGATGTAACAGTGTCGGCTGCCTGTTTTATACCCCTGATGACCTGACGTCATGGAAGAAGTGACAGCATCCAAAGCAGAAATCCCAAGACTCTGGTATTTGGGCCGACTGAGGGATAACCTGCAGGCAGATAACCCAAGTGTGATGACTGCAACAGTGAATACACTTGAACATCTACATTTATGGTAAGTGTACACAACTGCACTTTCTTTTTACTGTATGCTTAATAGTATTCACTATTTCTTTTTCTGTCTTTTACCCTTTTACCAGTAGAATTATTTTTCTTTCTTTTACTACCTCCCATTTTATGTTTTTGTTATCACTTATTTCAGAACCTTCTTCTATGTCCTCTTTATTATTTTTTTCTCATTTAATTTTTTCCTATTTACTACTTCTAAAATTTCTACTCTTTGTTCATTTTCTTTTCGGAGCAGGATTCAGTAAACCCTACATGGCTCACAAGTTGGAATGGGTGGCTATGTCTGTGATGTTTCTAGCAGAGTACAGTAGAAGGGGACCTCCCATGCAATTTCCCACCTCCAAATCTCACAAGCATAGCCATGCATTCCACGTTGCTTACCCAGACTATGACCTCCTCTTCCTCTTCAGTGGCCATATTGCATGTTTATTGCTATCTGTTGCAGTCAGATTTTCTCTGACTGCACAGTCAGTGTCTTGCCATGTAGACAAGCTATTGTATTCTGTTTTCATAAGATATATGTGAATCTAACTGACTTCACAAAACTTGCAGGAACTCATGTCTTACCTGGCCCATTAAGGATTCTGCATGTTATTGTGAAGTGTATTTACAGTAAACCTGCTATAACTGCCATTTTGCTGCATAAAGTTGATCTTGCATTCCTAATGGAGACCTGTGTGGATTCTGGACATGTCTACCATTAGTCAGCACTGCAGATGGAACAGGACTGGAAGTGAGGTAGATGTGTTTTAAGTCATTTTTTGTGGAAGTCTGTGTTTCTGTTACATCTAACAAATATTGTGAAACAGCAGATTTATCTTCATGTATCATCCAGTCTGTGGAGTCAGGATATTTTTGCAGGAGTTCACCAGCTTTCCTCATTAACTTAGTGATGAAACACCCAAATAGGTTAAGCTATATTGTCATGAATATCTTGCCTGTCAGGAAGTAACTGACTCATATGCATTATCTTTGCAATTATGAAGAGTCTTTGCTGTTTTCAGGTTAGTATCTCTATATCCATAAAAAATAACATTGTTTAAACTTGACCTTAAGCTGTGGATGTTGACCTAAGACTAATTAAAAATGGTCACATTTACTAGCCACTATTCGGTCTACTTACTGATTAAATGTACTTGTTATGTTATTATGTCAGATCAGTATTGAAATTATCGACCTTCAAGTGAGATTGTAGATACCAGGTATTGCCAGGAACTTTAGTACCTCAGATAAGATGAGTTCAGGAGTGTTGATGGAAATGTACCTCTCTTATACAGGCAAATACAAGTTTGATGAGAGTTATCTGCTCTTTCAGTCAGACATCTCCCATTAGATGACAGTTTTACTGTAAATGGACATTTTTTTCTGCATCAAATCAACCAGCCAAGCTCTTCTATATTGTTGACAGGCCATGCAGTCCAGGCTGTATTGTCAACCATAATGTATTTTCTGCCTTTGAGTGTAAGGACTGGAGTGTGCATTTGCTGTGTGCTGATTGCTTTTTTGAGATGAAGACTGGACTCATTAAAAGGGTGGTTCCCTGTACATCTCATCTGGGTTTAGTGATTAAACACATCTGATTCTGGACATTATTCACCTGTTTCAGTTTAAATACTCAGATTTTACTAAGGTCTAGGAGATGATTTCAAATGTACATCTTTTAAATTATGATTAGGTTTCAGGTCCAACCGGACTTATTATTTCTTTTATAGAACTCTTTGGTCTAACTATTTCACACTGTTCTATCTAAGGATGTTCTTTTTCTAACTAATTTAATAGAGGCATTAATTACGTCCTCCAAAAGAAACCATGTTTTGACCCTGAAATGTGGAAATGTAAAGGCTTCTTACAAAACTTCATTTTTTGGTAAAGGTATTGAAAATGTGGTTGTGGTACAGCTTGAATAATTTTAGATCTTCTATAACCGCAATGCTTTTTTCAGTTTGACTCCAAGAGGCACCATAACACTTAAGATAAATCTCATTGAAGTTGTAAGTGTTGTCCTTATAGTGAAAGACCAGCATTATTATTCCACATCAGTGTTCCTTGACTTCTCAGCAGCATTCACCATCTTGAATTCTGAAATATTGTTAGATGAGAGCTCACTGAGGCTTGTCTTACTTTGTCCTCAAGTGGACTGGCTCTTACATTTTGGAGTGCATGCAGTGGATGGGTTGAGGTATTAATACTTCCATGAACCACGCTCTGTCATATACAGTTCCTTTATTGTCCAAGGTCCATATTCTTTCATTCGTATGAAATGTTTCATTGCTATGATTGCAAATGATTCTTAAGTAAGTCCCATAACACAGCTGGCACTACCTCACATCATCACACCTTGTTGGCTTAATCAAGGACCAGTCATTGCTTGTCATAAATAGTCTTGTAAAATTTACTTTTTCTTAAAGGTTTATTCTACATTGCACTCATTTGCTAGATGAGTTAACTACGAATGCTTTTCATACGAAAATATGACTGTTTAAACTCATCAAAAAGATACATCTTTGACAGTTTACAGTGGAAAACTTGGTTTTATGTGTTTATCTATAGTTACTTCTCTACATTTACTGTTTTGTGTTGTCTCTGTGTTGACAGTTTTACAATGTCTTAAATAAACTGAACTAACTGAATGTACTATCCTTTAAAGTAGAGAAATTTCTTTAACTTTCCATCTGAATTCAATGCATTATCTTTTATCTGCCATGAACCAGGAAGTTCACATTTAATAAAGCTACAAATGACAAGGAAACAATTTTTCATTCACAACAAGTTGAGAACACAGCCTATCTAAAGTCCTGCCATGATAAGAACAATGAGCCAGATTCCAAAAGAGTTTCTTTCAGTGTAAGTCTGCTCGGATTCCGAATAATCTGTTCTCAAAGTGACTTACTTCTATGTAAGGCCTAACTATAAAGAGGCTTACTGAGACAAGCAGATTTGAAAGCACCTGTTCTCAGTGAAAGTGGTCATTTATACTGAGAGCAAGTCTCTTGGAATAGGGACCAATATGTTTACAACCCCCCTGTGTCATCTATATTGGGAGAAGTTCAGTCCTTAACTGTATGTACTAATTCCACAGTCTTGCAGCAGTGATAAAATAGAAAAAATAAAAAAAATCACCAGTCACTAATGTAGTGCACAAAAGTGTCATAGAGACAGAGAAGCTGCACCATGCAGTTTACAGTGGGATATATTTCAAGAAAAAAATAATTTCAATGAAATTTGGTCATGAATTTAGAGCCTACCCACATTATCTTTGAGAAACAATAGGGTATCTAAACTAGGATTACTAACTAAGCCTTTTAAAAGAGGTATCCTAAGACTATGGTAGGCACTCCAGATGGAAGATATTTACATTGATATGGACGTTAGAACCATTACTGGTCTAATGATGTTTTGGTTTTTAATTTATTTCATTAGTTGTTTGTTTCTACATGCAATTTAGGGAGACCATCCGTTTCATAACTGCTTTTTTGTAATAGCAATACGAAATGCAAGTGCATTTTCACATTCTTTGAGATTTGTGGCACTTGACTGTATGTAAGTTATTGTCATACTGTATTTAGTACAGCTGTATTTCTTAACATAGTGTTATTATAAGATGAAAACAACTTGGTGAGATTTGTTTTCCACTATGCTAAGAAAGAGTTCAGGTGTAGACACAGTACAACTCTAATGCTTACCTGTCAGTCTGTGAGCATTATAAATTATATCACTGGCCTTTAAGAATCATGACAGGGGTCTCAATAGAGGGGAAATTTGTACTGGCTATTTCAGTTATCTAATAACATACATACATATATATGTCTGTACATATATATGTTTCTATCTATATATTTATGTATATATATATATATATATATATATATACACACACACACACACACACACATGGGAACCCCAAATATAGTTGAATTTATTTAAAATCAATATACGATCAGTTAATATAATTTGGTCATCTTACAAGAGGTCTACAGGTGTGTGAGATCACAAAATCCCTGGGGTGGGGAATACTCCCTTTCCTCAGTATTATGTGATCTCAGAGTTATTATATATAATTAACAACAGGGGGCTCACCTCCCATGTGAAATTATGTTTTATATTTCTTCTTATTTGCATACATCAAGGCTATTTCTCAGTGACTGAACAGTGACATGTCAATATCTGCATTGTCAACATTTTGTTTCTCTACATTGACACCAACATGTGGGTATGTCAATTGAATTTACTATATATATATATATATATATATATATATATATATATATATATATATATAGGTTAGTGGCTTTTCAGTGAATGCTCATTTTCCAAAATCAGTAATGAGAAGTGTGCGTGTGTTATTGAATGTCTATTTTGTTGAGTGGGTTTTTTTGAGGATTAGTGTGTGTTTGAAGATGTGAGTATGTTTGTAAGCGTTATTAGGTTAGGTTTATTTAAAGGTTAGTTTTGTGTGTGTGTGTGTGTGTGTGTGTGTGTGTGTGTGTGTGTGTGTGTGTGTGTGTGCATGTGAGTGTTAGTAGCTTAAGGTTAGATTAAGGGTTAGGTAAGGGGATATTTGTAGTGTTTTTAATTGTGTTGTTAGTGTGGATTTGCAGGTTAAGACTGGAGTATACCCCTCAACTGTCCAGATTTTTGCAGAACGTGCAGATTTTTGCCTCATATTTTTGGTCTGTTGCTCATAAAATTGTGGTTTTTCTGGAAAATCACTGGCAAATCATTGAGGTCTGAAGTCAGAAAATAATGGCATATTTTTGAGTTTCGGACTTCATATCCTTCAGAAAATTCATGCTATTGCAAAACCTGTTATTCTATCAACTTTCTAAGTTTGTAATGGCAGTATTTAAAAATGTCCCTATTTGGGGGCCTTTGCCCCCCATTATCTGTGGCTTTCTTAAAACTTTTTGCTTGAAGAGGTTGAGAGTTATGAATTAGAGTTAGGGCCATTTAGAAGGATAAATGTAGTGCAGTACATGTATGTTTATACTGGAGTTCCTTTCTTCTTGTGTAGTAATAGCAGTTATGTCATTATAAGGATTTTCCTAAGGTAAAGTGTACGGTTGGGCTTCGGGACAGTTTGAGGGTTACAGTTAGTAGAGCAGGAAAGTACTCTGCTCCATCGTACGAATTTATGCTCCAAACCATAACCCTGTTGCTAACCCCAACCCTATACCTTATCTTAGAAAAATCCATTCTGTATCACCACCACTATTTACACACATTATATCTCTAGTCAGTGGTAGGATTAACAGATCTATAAAGGAAAATAGTTGTTCTCTTTTTGCAATCTGTCGGTTTTGGTGTTTTCGTTTTTGAAGTTCTGATTGATTTGTTGGGATCAGTAATCTCTGGTTTGATCTTTCAGTATTTGTATCTATTCGTACGTATTGTTTTATGGAAGAAATCATTAGTCTCGATAGAATAAGGCAAAATGTGAGGTCAAAAATCATAGCACTATATCTGAATTGTAGTAGGTGAGAGTCATGAGTTCTTCTGTAAAGTAATTGGAATGGCAGTACCACTTCCACTGTATTGCAAATAGATGACACCGTTGATGTGAAACAGTGTAAAGCTAGATCCAGAAACAATGTATGCAAAGCATGTGATGCAATGTATTGTGTGTGAAATCATGCCTGTGGTTTGCAGGTCAGTGAAGCTTTGTTCAGCAAGGCAAAAACAATGGAGAGTACAAATGTAAAGGATTTACAATGGCATGCAGATGCAGCCAGTGGGATGATATAAATATTTCAGAAGCCATACATCATTAGCCAGTGACAATGAAATGCAGAAGGAAAAACTGATGGAGAAAGCCAAATGGTAGTTATGGGTGGACTGCATAATCCTATGAGTGATGCTAACAACTATGGCAACATCTATGAGTACACCTAAACCACTACGTAGATATTGTGGGATAAATCTGTATCACAAGAAGCTAATACATGTCTTAGAATACCAACTGCCCCCTATCTGTTGCAGTAATAGTGCAGCCCTTTATATAAATCAGAGCAATAAGGACATGAACATGATTAATGAATATTTCAGATTTACCTGGCCTTATCTACTCATCTCCGTGGAATACAGGGAAGGAGCCATACCTACGACTCAGGCAGAAGGGGTTCAATTAGCTGTCTGGGGTCTGTTGGATCCTATGAGGGAAGGAGAGGAATGAAGGGGCTTGATCTGTTCACCTCTGGCTGGAGGGGAGGAATGGGAATTGCATGATAGAGAAGGGTGTGGCCATTGTGTTGCCAGTGTTACTGGAGATCACAGTGGAATACATGGCAGGTCAGAGGGTGTGAGGCCACAGATAGGGTGCTGTACTAAATGGTGGAGGAGGAGCATGTCTTGTCGTGGCTACTGCTTGCCCCTAGAAAACAAGACCTCTACACAGGTTGCAGCACCATGGAAGTATGGATGTTTGCCTCACATGCCAGGTGCTTAGAAGTGAGAGTGGAACCAGCTTGGGGGGGAGCTTGGGTATAAATTTGCCTTCCCACCATGTGATGTTCTGTCCCAAGTCAACCAGATTCTTGTCCCTGTTAGCAAATGGGGAACTAATGGGCCAGCTGTGTGACTAGGAAAGAAGATGTTATGGTCAAAGGTCGGCCGTGGCAAAAGACAAAAAAAAAAAACTATCGGGCCTCAACTGCTACTGAATAAACATTACATTGTATAGCATGCAAAGCTCACACAAGGATGGTCTTCACCTAAAGAACATGCAAGGGACCCTTGTGTCACCTGAGGGACAATGTAGTACACAGAGGTGGACAACAATATTAAGAATGGCAGCCAGGACCATGATAAACAAACACATGAAATATTGGCATAAGTTATATGTTACATACCTCTGTGAACAAATGACATGCCAATATCAGTGCTGCCTCTTTGTATAATTTGGTTAACTTCATATCCACCTGGGGATAATAAAAAATTACCAGTATCCCTCAGATCCCTTGGTGGGGAGCCACCATTTATGTCTAATATATGACTCACCTACATCTTGGGCCATACTGATAAAACCAATGTCCCTCATATCATTGGCCAACCTATAATATCTCTGTATTGAATTGCCATATTCTACAGTTGCATTAATGTAATAGATGATCTACTCTAAATTTCTGAAGCTTGACTGCCCATTCTCGGGCATACTAATTGCACTGTCTCACCACACCAGATGACCACCACAAAAGTATAAATGGAGCACAGGCTACACACCCTTCACTCCTCGCTATTTATTGAGGACTCATCACAAACTTGGATTTCCAGTTATGCTGCTCTGAGGTCGCATCACCATAGAGTAAGAAGACTAAAAATATTTATCTTTTGTCTTAGATGTTGCAGTCTCAGTGGTTGTACATTTAGAGACTAGGATATGAGGGCAAAACTGTCACTCTTTTTAGAGTATTTCTACATTTCATATTATGACATCATCACAGGTGACAGTGAGTTAGTCTGTGGTATGCTGGTCATGTTAAGTTGTAGGTCAGTAAACTGATATACATTCTAACAGTCTGTATGCTTCCATATTTGAGTCCTGGAATATAGTGGTGAAGTGATACATAGCGCTGTGCTCATATACTTCAGACACAGATACTTAATGTATGTGTGTATGCCTGTGTGTTTCTGTATATCAGTGTGCATGAATTTGAGTGTTTGTCTGTGTCTCAGTGTTAGGGTCTATGTCTGTGCATATCTGTCTAAGCTTGAAAACTTCATAGGAAGGTGTCAGATGATATATGCTTTCTTGCTCATTGATTAAATGAATAGAATTTAGAATTAGCTTCTTGTAATAATATGGAATGTTTTAGTATAGCATGGATTGTTTATTGTTGTCATGCTCACTATTTCCTTGGCAAACAGAATTACCTCATCACGAAATTGAACTGCCTGGCATGTCCACAGCTGGCTTACAAAGGAAAGAAAGAGTCTATTTGTGTATGAAATAGTGTCTATGTAATGTGCATGGTCTGTGTTGAATCAGAGCGTCTGCTGTTCTTTGATTACCATTTGTTTGAAACTGTCAGTTGGCCTGTCAAATCTTTCTGCCTTTTGTGGAGCACATTGAGTTGGGGTTACTACCGCTGTTCTTTGATTACCATTTGTTTGAAACTGTCAGTTGGCCTGTGAAATCTTTCTGTCTTTTGTGGAGCACATTGAGTTGGGGTTGCTACTGCTGTTCTTTGATTACCATTTGTTTGAAACTGTCAGTTGGCCTGTGAAATCTTTCTGTCTTTTGTGGAGCACATTGAGTTGGGGTTGCTACTGCTGTTCTTTGATTACCATTTGTTTGAAACTGTCAGTTGGCCTGTGAAATCTTTCTGTCTTTTGTGGAGCACATTGAGTTGGGGTTGCTACTGCTGTTCTTTGATTACCATTTGTTTGAAACTGTCAGTTGGCCTGTGAAACCTTTCTGTCTTTTGTGGAGCACATTGAGTTGGTGTCGCTACTGCTGTTCTTTTCTTTCTTTTTGCCTGGGAGTATTTTATGGACTTGGGAAATCCTAACTTGCAGAGAATGTTAAAGTACGAATTATTCTAAGACTTGCTTGACTATTTTCATTCAAAGGCTGTGATTGCCTAACATTATAGAAAAAAGACAACACCAACAACATCAGAAGCAGTTAGTTGTTTTTTTATCATATCAGTTTATTTGTGTGAAGGATTTTATTTTATTTTCCCTGTGCTGGTGGTGTACTGTCTTGTATATATAATCTGATCCTTTGAAAAGTCAAGAACTTTCTTTTTTTTCATTTGTAAATGCTTGCAGATGAGGTCTCATATTACCAGAGAAGGATATCTACACAGCATTGTTGTGGTTGTTTGTATCCACACTTTTCAAAGGGAGACTATTTGGCCATCAGCTACTGTAATTCAGTCTTGGTTGAGTCATTGAAAGAGTGGTTAATAGCAGGTTTTGGTATCAGAATAGTAATATAATTGTTGGCTGCATTCTATTTATACAGTAAAGATGAATTGTAACTGGAGAGGTATTAGTAGCACCTACAGGGAAACACTGTCAGTGTGTATGTATGTGAAAAAGATTACTTGGTTACATCACTAATGTTGTTGTTGTCTTTTGGCTTTTCCCGGTTAGGGGTCGCCACAGTGGAACTCCGGTCCGCTAATGATTGGCAGTAGATTTTGACGAAAGCCGAGGAGCCAGCTCGACATTCAACCTTCAACGAAGGCACGCCCATTTACGCATGTCTTTCGAACACCCACCCAACCGCGGGGAGGACATGCAGACTCCACACAGAAGGTACTCCCCACACTCCAGCCGAGAATCAAACAGGAGAACCTCTTGCTGTGAGGCAACAACGCTACCGCTGCACCGGTTACATCACTAATGTTACTACCTATTTTGATCCAGTGGATTATGCCAAGATACTGGCAAATGAATTTAGTGCCAACTTTATTTTATAGACATCTACTCCAAGCCCACTTATCCCAGATGGAATTAAGACTTCAACCATCACAAATGAGGACATACTGAAAGTACTCTCCAGAATGAAGAACACCTCATATATGGGGCCTAGCAATACACTTGGCTGCCTAATTAATAGGATTAAACAAGCATTGCTGGATCCATGGCTCAGCATCTTTAATCTGAGCCTAGCAAATGGCTTTGCCCTACAGGTATGGCACACCACTGTCATGATGTCACTCCACAACAGTGGTCCCCCCGCTGACACCTGGTATTACAGCTCCATCAGTCTAATGAGTTGTACATGCAAAGCCATGACATATGTCATAACTGATCTAATTAATAATATCAAAAATCTTATCAGACTCATCCGCCAACAGTTTGGCTTTGTCAAGGGTAGAGCTTGTCTAGTAAATCTAGGGAACCTCATTGAAAGAGTTACTCAGACCTCAGAAGGTGGGTAAGCTATTTTTACAGCTTACCCTGACTTTGTCAAAGCATTTGATACCATGATAAATATAAATATAATAAATTGGCTTGATGAGCTCCAAACTCATCTGTATGTGGTAGTTGCACAATCAAGTGGCTTAGGGATAAGAATCACACAGTAAGAGTAGGAGGTGCATACTCTACAGCATGAAGGTGACCAGCGGACTTCCTCAGGGATATGTACTAGAACTTCTGCTATTCAATATCATCTTCTCAAGTCTCTCTGTATAAAACAAGTATCTCTGGTTAACAAAAGTTTGTGGATAATTGTAAGCTGGGAGTCATTGTCAGGTTCCTTTTTGACATAAAGGGACTTCCATTATGTACAAAAATGTGCTTAAACTCAATGCTAAAAAGTGCAACAGTGTTATAATAAGCAACCCACAGCTCCAGTTTATATTACTAACAAAATGCCTGCACATTGAAAATAGAGTTAGCATAAGCCACAGTACGCTTCTCTTCCGATGAAGCACACATTCTTTGAAAATGCAATGAAACTCACATCCCTTGAACATGCACTGAAGCTCACAAATGTATTGAAAATGCACTGAAGCTCACATTTGAAAATGCACTGAAACTCACATTTGAAATTGCACAGAAGCTCACAAACTTCTTGAAAATGCACTGAAGCTCACATTCAGTGAAAATGCCCTGAAACTCACATTAATTGAAAATGCAAATGCCAATGCATTTTTGAAGATTTTTTTCCATTAAGCAGTGAAGCAAAAATGTATGAATCAATAAAAGGCAAATTACTCATTTCAGAATATTTCAATAAACTCTGATGACCAATCACTCTGTAGTTGTTGTAGAGGATTAAGGCTCTTGTCACCTGTATTCAAGGTACAGTGTTTGAGCTTGAGAAAGCTAATTAACCTGTCATCCCTAACTTTAACATTACACACACACACACACACACACACACACACACACACACACACACACACACACACACACACTTGCATAATTAATTAAATTTATAAGGCCCAACTCTGAGCAGACAAACCCTCCCCACCACACACACACAACCAGCAGTCCCTAGGCAGTTCCCTGGTTCACCCGGCTCTGAGTATGCCAGGAATTTATGAGTTTAAGTTCTTGTTGAAGGGGTTGGGTTTCAGAGGGAGACTTGACAATGACTTACAGTTTTTACGATTTAAAGTTGTCTGCAAACTTGGTTAGCCAGAGGTCTTGGTTCATGTTCTGGAGATCAGAAAAGTGCCAGTCATTTGCTTAATTAATTAATTAAATTATAGAGCAGCCAACAGGCCCACCCCAGCCAGTAGGCCGAGTCCCTAGATAAATGCCTAGGTCACCTGGCTGTGAGTATACCAAGTATTTATGAGTGCATATTCTTGTTGAGTGTTGGTAATGACTCACAGTTTACAGTTGACTGCAAACTTGGTTAATCAGACATCTTGGTTCATGTTCAAGTGCCAAACAAAAGATGTCACAGCACTAAGCTCTGCAGGTCACCACTAGTCACTTTCATGCTCTCTGAGGCAGCTGCTACTCACACTGTGTGGGTTCTGTCTTTTATTCAGTTTGCTGCCCATCTGACAACATAAGGATCTGTTTGCAATGCATAAGCCTATTAACTATGCTAGCATGGGGGGTGGTGTTAAATACCTTGGGCCATTCATGGTATTCTGTGTGTAAAGCATGATCCCTGCTAGCAGCCTATGTTACCCTTTTGAAGATACCGATCACATTGATGTGTTTTGATTTTCTCCAACACCCCAAGCACATGACATAAGTGAATGGCACTCTACCAAATTTGCCTGTAGGTAAGTGTGCTGTACTGTGTGTAAAACACAAAAAAAATACCACTCATTTTTATTGTGGGCATTTCCCAGGCACACACATACCTCTTATTTCTTTACTTATCCTTGTTGCTAACCTTCTTCTCGGTAGCAGTAAAAAAGGAAACAACTAACAACCATATTTTGAAAATAAGGCATAAATACATATTGGAACATCTAGACTGTTAGAGCCTGCGGGGAACTATTGACCCCTATACCCCATAAGTGGATTTTCACACTAGTCACTAGTGGCCTCTGATTTGAACCCCACCTCGTCTTAAACTTAAACAGGGCCTGGTCAGAGGTGTACACAGATGTTTAATGTTGCTTCTGTGGGGAGCTGGTGTTGGTGTAGTTATTATTTGTTGAACTTTCCTCATAAACCTCAGAGGTGTGCACAGAAGGTCAGTGTAGCTTGTCTAGGGGCAGTGTAACTTGTCTAGGGGCAGGATCAATTTGGAATACATTACTGACTGTTCATTTTTTCCCACTTACTCCGCAGTCATACATCATCAACATATACCATCCATGCCTTCACTTTCATCCCATTCTAACACCTGACAGATGCACAGACGGTACTGTACTGTGGGATTGGGGGGGGGGGGCAGGAAGATAGTATTCCTAGATATGATTTATGTATCCTTGCAAGCATTTAGATTCATAGGTTCATAGTTATATACTTGGCTAATGACCACCAGGGCTTCTGTAAACCTAGCTATGCAATCCAGCCTAATGGCAATTTTGTGTATCATGGGCATTTATTAGGCGGGTGATGTTATTTAGGAAGTTTCTAGAGGCCATGTGGGAGATATGTTAGTTTGGGTATTTCTGTCTGCCTCTGTCTATCAAAAACATCAGGGCCAGACTGGGATGAAGTTACGATTTCCCATCCACTGGTCAAGGCTGTGCTTAAAGGTTAGTGATGGACTGTGCTTAACATGGATGGGGAGCCTGTTCCAGAGCATGGGGATCCTCTGAGACAAACATCTGTCTTGCCAATATGTCTTATTTCTGTCAAAAGTAAATTTTAAATCAATGGAGTTAGTAGTTCTGATATTGTTCATTTTGCAGATGTACAAAAGCTGCCTTGTATGTCTGGCATAGGTCACTTCTCTGTAGCCTGTTGGAGACACAGTACAGAGATAGGGCTTTAAGGACATCCATATAGGACAACGTATTTGTACACTGGATTCTCCTGATAAGGAACCTTTGTGGACATTCCAACTGCTACAGATATTTGGTCAGGTACATGCTGAAAAGGGTCAAATGAAGTGGCACTATGCCCTTACTTATAAGCTGAGAAACACAGAATGATTTTCTTACTGCCTTATCTACATGTTGGACAAGGGCCATATTACTGTCTACATGTGTTCCCAGATCAGTGACTACTGGGTCAACTTTTAAGTGTTTCTTATCAATGGAGTAATTAGCTTGGGTGGCAGTTCTCCCAAAATGCACAATAATATATTTTTTGACATTGAGTCTTAGTCTGTGATTTTGACACCAGTTATTTGTCTGTGTTCAACCCTCTCATAAGATGTTTGTGTCATGGGATGAGTCTATGGTAGCTTCCAATTTACAGTCATCTGAGAACTTGGCTGGCCGAAGTCCCTTGATATTAGTCTTTACCTCCAAGGTGTAGATGCCAAATAGGAGCATTCCCAGCAAGGAACCCCGAGGTACCCCACTGGTGACCGGTCTATTAGTGGAGGTCGTATCACCAGTCATGACATCCTGGGTCCACTCTGTGAGCCAGTTGCAATCCAGTATGTTATGTAGATGTTTCTGCCCAATTTGGTGAGTTTGTCAGCTATACCTTAGTGGAGTGTTGTAGAAACTACCTTAGCCAGGTCCAAGTAGGCAGTATACACCATTTTCCCCTCTTCCATTGCCTTGGCGACTTTTTCAAAGAAGTCCACCAGGTTTAGTTGGCATGACCTTTCCTTGATAAAGTCAGACTGGGTTGGGTCCAGTGTTTCAATGTTGTCTTTGTCTTTTTTGATCATTTCATTGTAATTTGTTCCACATCTTTGCATATTAGACTAGTCAGACTAATAGGTCTGTAGTTTCTGGGGGTCGCTTGATGGTCCACCCTTGTAAAGTGGGATAACCATTGCAGTCCTCCATTCTCATGGTACCAAGCTTGTTTTGCAGCTGTAGTTGAAAATTGACTCAAGTAATCCTGCTTTCCAATTATTTCAAAACCATCCCACGATATTATCAGGGCCCATTGTGACTGAGTTTTTGGCCTTATTGGGGGCCGACATTTGTCTCTTCTGTTTATTATGAGCTGCTATTTTGTCAGCTTTGAGCATTTAAGCTTTGCATACAACCTATTTCTTCCTTGAAAGAATAAAAACAAGACTGAATTTCTTTCATTGCTTGTGATTTTTGTTCAGGCTCTGTTTGCAGCTAAAGATTGGAAAAAATCTCTAAAATAAACCTTAGGGCTTCTATAACCCCATGGATTTTGAGGACCTAGTGACCATCAGATGCCTGGCTTAATTCAGTTATATCCTTCATCGTTATTGGACTGTATCTTGACTGAATGAGCTGTGTTTAAATAATTGGGGGGGGGGCTGAAGAATGTTGGTCAGAGTTTTTTATTTCCTATTGAGTTGTTAATACAATACTAGACTCGTGGTTTATACTACATTTGATGTTTGTGTGATTAAAACAGATTCTTGGGCATTTCCTAGTTGAAAGTAAAAAAAAAATGCCCTTTGGGGAAAACAGAGACTTAAATGTCCAGAGACTCCTTGGTAATCTAGCGGCAGCCACAGCTGCATGGAATGTGATGGAGTCCTGGGTTCAATCCTCAGGTAATGGTCAGAGTTTTCCTTTCCTGTTGAGCTGTTAATACAATATCTTGTTCATTGTTTGTAATGTATTAAAAAGATGGAAAATTGGACAAAAATTTGAAAAATGTGAAAAAAAGACAAAAAAAAAACAAAAAACAACCCGGATGTTGTGGAGAGGCCTGGATGTGGTAATACCAGAGAGGGCACTGAAGGATGTATGCTAGTAGACTAATAGAACTGTGGGCAGTGGGACACCACAAAGACCTTATCAAGGGGCATCACTTCACTTAAGGCTAGCCATATGAATAAAGGGGTTCCCTTTATAATTTCGAAATACTGAAATCCCGACTTTCAGTATTTTGAAATTAAGATACCAAAGCCTTGAAATTCTGAAACACCAGAAGCGCAAAATTCAAAATAACGAAGTCTGGAGCTTCTTCAGGATTTCAGTATTTCGGGATTCTGTAGTGAACCCGAATAAAGACAGTGGAGAGTAGTGGTGAGTATGTGTTGCATTTCACTTAAAATACTTCAGTAACAATGAGAGACTTTATATATGTATGTATATATTTGGAATAAATGGATGTATTTACATGGAGCATTTAGGCAGATTCTGAGTACTTGCTGTCGTGTCTGCACTGATGTGCAGGATAAGTAGAAATGTTCATTTCTATAGCAGTGCTCACTATGCTGCAGGAGTGCTCACTATGCTGCAGGAGTGCTCACTATGCTGCAGGAGTGCTCACTATGCTGCAGATAGCATTATCAAAACGGAATGATAATGGGCACTTTAATGCTTTTACTAGAGCATATAGTCCTTATCCAGTTAAGGTTATTTTCATAGAGTGGTTGCGTCATGTTATTCTTGGATGACACAGTATAGAATCAATAACATAACTATAGCTTATATTATGTACGGTTTGGCTTACATGGTTGCCGGACTCCATACCAAAACGTGCAACCATTCAGAATTCATTGATGCTGTACCTCTGAATGTGCATGTTTTGATAGAACATACCCTGTTCTGTACTGGTAATTCTGAAAAGTGATTCACCCTGCGATAAAAATTAAGCAAAAAAAAGTATTAATGGGCTGATAAAAATGGACATGACTTACATTCATAGCTTAAAACTAGGCTAAGTGACCTCATAGGCTATTTTAAGCTTAGCCAGTTGCCGCATGTAACAGTCAAACGCTGGGTGTTTTTCTGTAAGGAAAACATCTTAACCATTATGTCAACCTTCCAACCATATGCAGCATTCCCAATCAACTTAATGACTGCAGCCACAACTGCTTGGCCAGGATCCCCTAAAAGAAAAATAAAGATTAGTAAGCATTCACTGAAACATACTCACCATTTACTTTGCTACATCCTTGCTACTTCATGCTTCATACTTGATATGAGGTCATAACAGTCTACCATGGAAAAGCATATATTTTGCTAATTTCTCATATTTTGAGGCTCTGACTTTTTGTGTCTAAGGTTGTGAACATTCTGTGCTTGAAAAAGCTGGGTGTGTTGGCATGGGGGAGAGGGGAGATACACAAAATGCTTTACTGTGTAAGATGTGAAGACAGATTGGTGAGGGCCACACAACATAACAGAGATACTTAGAAGGACTTGGCAATTGATCTGAAAAAGGAGTCCGCAGTACCATTTTCCACATACAGGTGGAGCATCGCATGGTACAGAAGTCTACCTCAACATAAACAACCAAATGAGTCAAGAACTTAGTGACCTGATTCTGAAGACATGACAGCCCTGATCAGCTTTCTCATTGTAGGCAGCAGATTGATCTTGAATGTCAAGGATTTTTTGATGTTGTTCCTTTGGTTCATACTGGTGATCTTTAATGATACATGCTGGCCATCACTATAATGCAGAGACGCTTAGTACTGGGTAGTCATGGCCTACAATAGTACTAGATCTCAGTACAGGCCACATTTCTGCTTGACTTGCTGTATACCTCTAAGTGATCAGAATCATGTCTGAGTGATCGGAATCATAGCTGATAACTTAATAAATTAGTATAGTGGATAACTGTCTATCAGTGATAACTCTGACATGCTTCATGTTTGAACATTCTGTAATGATAGTATATTGAGTATAGGTGTCAGATCAATCATTGATTAAACATTTGTTCCTAAACCTGTGATCTGTAGAAAGGGATATTTGAATATGGAAAGATGATGTGCAGATTTGGTGACTGTTGATTTACCCCTTGTGGTTCCCATAGGCTTGACATTATAGGCTGCATTTTGAATAGCCCATACCAGGGTCCTGCTATGCATCTGGCCTGTATGTATTGAGCTTGATGATCTGCAGTGTCATGTCTACACGTTCAACTTGTTAGGAGAGCAGATTCAGTGCATCATAACATGAATGTGCACCCTAACCTGCTGTAACTCGTGTCACTATTCCATTGCAGCTGAGGAGCAGTAGCTTACAAACCAGGTGGACTGTCTGGTGCCAGAGCAGGGTAAGTTGTGCTGTTGATGTCATTATGTATGTTCTGCATGTTGTGTAGTATAGCAGGGGATTGCAGCACTGCTTTTTTCTTCTATCATTACTTTCACATTTGCAAGCCTTTTTTGTAGTATAGCAGGGGGATTGCAGCACTGCTTTTTTCTTCTATCATTACTTTCACATTTGCAAGCCTTTTTCAGGGTAAATCTCTGTTTCAGTCTGCATAAAGTCAGTAGAAAGTCCATGACCCAGAGGCACTTGTGTCCACTAGCCCTTAAAGGACCCAAAAGTTTGTAGAGGAATCACTTAAAAAAGTCCCCACAGTAGCTATTAAGCCACTGAACAATGTATTTCATGCAAGGATTGTTATGGTAGCAGTGACTCAGATCCTTGCCTTCAACATTGAAAAATGTATGTAGCCTTTTTAAAACTAGCCATGAGGCTGTTTGCAAGAGACCCATGCTTGTAACATCTGGAGATGGGTCCCTAGCTGATGATATTGAGTGTACCAGTGTAGCTGCTAGTAGCACATCTTGGTTAGGACTACACTCTTTTGTGAAATATTATAAGTAGGCAACTAAGTGCATAGCACATCCCCAGCCTGCTTTGCCCGCACCATCTTGTGGTTGCACCTGTACCATGTGTGCAGGTCAGCCCTCCCCCAACACTGCTAGTCTGCCTCTTTCTGAGCATGTCCTTCCAATGAAACATCCATCCTTGTGTGTTTAACAACCTTCCCTTTTTCAGTGGTAGCATGTTCTTTGTATGCTTGCATGTGTAATCCAGGCAACTTTTCTTGTTTTCTGTCCTTCGCACCAGTACTTCTGATGTTTGATTCCCACCATTTCCTCTGGCTTTGCATGCTTCTGTATGAAAAATATCATTTACCTCCCTCAAGTTAAAAAGTATGTCTACATATACAATTTTTCTTTTACAATATTGTAAACATTTATCAATGCTTACATCACAGTCTTCTTTTTGCTGTCCCATTTTCCCCACTTCTCTCTGTTATTGGTTTTGCAGGTGTGTTACTACCTTTCTCACACCCTGGGACCATACCTGTCATACCTGTAGTCACTAGTAATGGTGGTGTTTTATATTTACTGTTATTTTGGTTTACTCACTCTTTGGGTGTATCTGACAAGATTGCTATATTTAGCCTGTGTGGGATGATAAAACAGTCTGTAGTCAGTATAAGTTAGTCGTCATAAAATGTACCTGACATATATCACCTGATGTACTGATTCTGATTTACTGACTGATACACTTGAACACACCACATAATTCTATTATAGCAATGATACACTTGCATGTATTCTTTACTAAAGTATTGCATACTGCAGTGTGTTTATACTAGGTTAGTTGCATTTGTTTACTGTTTGCACAAATACTGTGTATTATGGAACACACAAAATGGCATATATACATATTTGTGTGCACACAAACAGCTACTTATATGCATATTTGGTGAGAACACAAATACGTATATGCCATATATTCATATTTAGTTTTTTTAAAGTCTGTTGATATGCATCAGCAGCATTTGTAATCATTCATGTCCTACTGATATTTTCTGTACTGGTTGACATTTGTCATCTTCTGGCCATGGCACAGTTTCTGTTTTTGATTGCTCATTTGGGATACTAAGCATAGAAGTGTTTTTTTCTTCCTTTTAGTTACTTGCTGCTTTTCTGTGCTAAGTTGCATTTATGTACATTCTGGACTGCAGACAGTGGTGTTTCTGTTCCTGAACTGTAAGCCAACATACAAGGACATTCCCTGTGCTCACTCGGTGACTTAAAAAAAAAGGTGAACCTTGTGTTTGCCAATTTGCAGCATCACTTTGACTTTTCCTTTATGCTTTATTTAGTGCAATACTCTGTGCTGTTGTGTAATGCATCATACATAGTGGGCCAGATATGGATAATCTTTGAATTACTTGCCATGTGGAGTTCTGATTAACAGCTCGATGCACTTTTAGGGAATTATTACTAGTGTAGTTCATAAAGGGACTTTGTCTGGTGCATTATCACAAGTCATTAATCAGTTTTTATTCTGATACAATATGCCTCACACTAAGTGCACAGATCCTTCCTCACTGATATAATTACAGTATTTGACAGAATATCCTCCTCATGTGGTGGATATGGACCTTGAATTATTTTCCTTCATTCTTGGCATTTAATAAATGGAAAGGCTGAGTAGACTGAACACATTTCTAGCGTAGACCTTAAGAAATACTCTCAGTTACACAAAGACATTTAGTAGGCAAAAGCAATATGTAAAATAATAAAGAATGCAATATACTGAATGCACTGAAGCAAATATAAAGCTCAATGATGAAGAAAGAAAGAAATATTCAGTATATGCAGTAATGTAATAGCAGTATCATCACTGTTAAAATAATAAATAAGAGGTGCATAATAAGTTAAACACAGTATTCAGTAAATAGAAGCCAAGCTACTGTCCAGAAAATACAGCAATTGAAACATAACAAATAAACATTTTCTGGGAGTGCATCACTACACTTCTTCCTTCCTATATATAGTAAGTCCAAGATCACATAAACATGGAGTCAGGGAAACATGCTGTGTAATATAGAATGTTCAAAGCAACAAAAACACGAATTCTTCAAAAATACACCACAAATTGAGTAGTCAGAGGGTGGAACAAAAAGAAGCATCTTGAATCCATCAGTTCTGTCCTGGTACCTCGGCAGTTCGCCTTCAATGGAACACATTTAGACACTTACAAATTCTCTTTTTATATATTCATCAATGAAACAATTAATCAATCAATCAGTTCATCAAACATTTTTAACCCTGTCAACACTGTGACAAAATCCAACATGTATAAATATAAAAATATTGTCTTTTTTATCACAATTAATTTTAAATTCAGTTTCTAATATTACATTAATTTAATTTAACTGATTCATGTCATTATAAATTTAGGAAAATAGTAATGTATAACATATGACATACATATTAATATACACAATTAGAAAATATGAAATAAATATACTATAAGATTCAAAATTGCTGCACTAATAAATTTCATCCACTTTCTAAGTTCATTCCAACAGGAAATAATGTGTGATACCCTATAATCATCCTCTGTTCAAGCTTATTCAAAGCAGTTTTGAAATTTCCTATACACAAATGAGGTCTGGCAAGTACACTAAATCTAAAACCTTCACTGTTACCATTATGTGTATTACAAAAATGAGTGGCTACTGGGCTCTCCATATTACCCCTCCTGATGTCACTCAAATGCTCCAAAATGCGAACCTTAACCTTCCTGGTGGTCTGACCAATATATCACATAGGCGGGGTACAGTCACATCCCAAAATGTACACTACACCAGAAGACATGCAGTCAAATCTCTCAAACGCCAAATATTTCTTTCCATTTATTTTAACCCCATGCATATTTTTGATTTTATCACAAACTGAGCATCGGCCACAACTATGCATCCCAACAGTACTATCAACCAAGGGTTCCAATTTTCTATTTAATATTTCCTTTAAATTGGGATATATAAAAAGAGAATTTGTAAGTGTCTAAATGTGTTCCATTGAAGGCGAACTGCCGAGGTACCAGGACAGAACTGATGGATTCAAGCTGCTTCTTTTTGTTCCACCCTCTGACTACTCAATTCGTGGTGTATTTTTAACATAGAATGTTCCCTGTACTTCTGGCTGGCATGATGTCTAACAAACAGTGCTTTCAGCCATTTACAAAAGGAAAAAAAAGGAAGTAAATCTCAGTGATCACACTTTGGCACCAACAGTGCTCACTCAGAGATAGCTTCATTCAGTGGGGCCTGATGAATGAGGATTTGCAATCTGTCTCTTTGGTAAGGTGCATTTTGCTTAATGTGTCCATGCATGCCCACAAAATGTTGCTCCTAATCAGTATGACAAGAAGAAAAGCTAGAATGTATTAAAATATTTAGGGTGGGCAGCACCGTGATGTAGAGGGACAAAGCCCTAACAGTGACCAAAGTGATCCAACTTTCCTTAGCATCTCGGGCATCTGAGGTGCTGGCAGGGATGAATAGGTGTGCTCATCTCCACACGGGGAGGCATGTTTCTAGGCATTCCCTGTTGGGAGGCATGGTCCATAACAGGCAAAAGCAATAGAGAGGGTACACCAAGGGGTTATTCATAAATGAGAAAATCCTGTAGTGGAACCAGTGAACAGCACCTCACTTCCCAGAAACCCTTAGGTTTCACAATGGCCACAACCTTAGAATGAAATAATCCAGAGGTAGTGCAAAATGCTGGCAGCCCCAGGGGCACTGGGGCAAAATGGAAGGAATGAAGCAGGAGGGGAACAAACAAAAAAAATAACACATGGGTAGTAATCTAGAGAAACATGAAGCAGAGTGAGGAATAATTATCTGGGACATGATGCTGTACATTATTACACAGAAGAATGAGAGTGCTGGGGTGAGGGAAATAAATATGGGGATATATAGAAGAGAATAAGAAAAGGAAAAGATAAAGTAATATAGAAAGAATGAGAACTTGTTAAAAAGTAATAAGGATGGAATACAAGTCTATCAGATGGGAGTTTTTGCAGATCTAGCGGGCAGTGAAGGTGAAGGTGAATTGAGCATGCAAAATGTCAGCTATGCCATGAGGAAGGGGGAGTTTTTCATGATCTACAATGACAGTGGAAGTAAGATGAGCATGTAAAATGTCAGCTATGATATAGAGAAGGATATAGGGTGGCAGTGGAAGTGAGATGAGCATGTAAAATGTCAGCTATGATATAGAGAAGGATATAGGGTGGCAGTGGAAGTGAGATGAGCATGTAAAATGTCAGCTGTGATATAGAGAAGGATATAGGGTGGCAGTGGAAGTGAGATCAGCATGTAAAATGTCAGCAGGATATAGGGTGGCAGTGGAAGTGAGATCAGCATACAAAATGCCAGCTGTGACACAAGGAAGGGAGAGTTTTTGGTTATGTCTAGGGTGGCAGTAAAACTGAGCTGAGCAGTTTCTTGTTGAGGCTCCTGGCAGTGAGCAATAACACCTTTGTTTGTGTGGCAGTGCCTAAAATTAGGCACTTTTGGGGTGGATAATGTTTTGGCCAGTATCTGAAAGCCTAGTGATGACAGGTGAAGACCATCCCTAACAAAGCAGCATGGCCAGTCAACCATGTCCTTCCAGGCTGTCAAGTATTGAACATCTTTAGAGTGGCACCAGTAAATAAGCCAGTTGTTAAAGTTGATCATTTTCTGTTGGTATCATGGCATCATCCCTGGAGATGGTAAAATGCTTTCCCAGTGCTAAGGAAGTACATCTCAGGTCTTTCATGCCCTCATTGACTATGACTGAGTCACACTGGTACTTATGGGTAAGTGACCTGAGTGCTTGTGTGATCTGGTGAATCCTATCCCCTGACTGGCAACTAACTGTAACCTTCCCCTTATTCAGCATGGTAAGAGGGTCATCAGTGTGTCTCACAGTGGAGTCTCCTATGACCAGAATATTGGGTTGTGGAGTGTTTTACCTTATTGGCTTGGTAGCTGAGGCACAAAGAGATGTGGCTTTATGCATTGTGATGGGAATTGTCTTGTTTGTATTTATGCAGAGTTTCCGAAGACTTTGCCTGAGAAGCTATTGAGGTTTGGGTAAGTTACACGTGAGCACCTCCGCATATATGGGTCTATGTGTGTGGTCCTTTGTGGGTCTGGTGAGTGATGTGTGTGAGTCGCTGACAACCTGTTTGCTGCTTTTTGTGTCTGTGAGAGTCTAGCCTCCAGTGTCAATGTATAACTACTTCTGACACGTATTGTATTTGTCTATTCAAGAATCAAGTGGCTGTCAGTGTACATAAAGCAACAGTGACATTGCCTCAGGATACCCACCAAGTTGGATGCAAAGAGAGCAGGAAAGTGCCCATCCATGGTTGCAGGTCCTAATGTGTATTTGAAAGGATTGGGGTGGAGGGTGTTTGTAACCAGATGATTGAAGTGTGCTTTTGTGGTGTAATCTGCAGCTAACCTAGCCAGCAATGCTGCCCAGTGCCAAATCAGATGCTCTGCTAGAGTAAGGTAACTAGCACAGTAAAGTTTCACAACATAATGAAAATAAGCAATGTCTGCAGCTGTTTGCTTCTGAACAGGGCACTGGCATAGATAAACAGATAGACGGTATAGGTATAGATACAGACAGAGATATAAAGAGAGAGATACATTGCACCTCTGAGACTGCAGACTCTGAAGAGGAAGGAGAACATACGAAAAATGCTTTCCTCACTTTCTCTCTCTTCTCCATGAGTGGTCATTGGTCTGATGTCCTGAACATGAATAAAACAATATGGCTCCCCTTATTACAATAATACTGAGTGCACCATCCTTATCTGGACAAATGATAATGATATATATACATATATATATATATATATATATATATATATATATATATATATATGTATATATATATATATATGTAGATAAATAGCTATAGATATGGACTAAATATATATATCTACATACAATGTATATTTTATATATCTATTTTCTATATAAATGTGTATATATAGATATAGATTATAAACATGTATATCTTTATATATATATATATATATATATATATATATATATATATATGTAGATAAATAGATATAGATATGTACTAAATATATATATCTACATACAATGTATATTTTATATATCTATTTTCTATATAAATGTGTATATATATAGATTATAAGCATGTATATATATATATATATATATATATATATATATATATATATATATATATATATATATATATATATATATATATATATATAAATGTTGTCTTTCGGCTTTTCCCGGTTAGGGGTCACTACAGCGGAACTCCGGTCCACTAATGATTGGCAGTAGATTTTCACGAACGCCGAGTTGCCAGCTCAACGTTCAACCTTCAACGAACGCACTCCCATTTACGCATGTCTTTCGAATGCCCACCCAACCGCGTGGAGGACATGTAGACTCCACACAGAAGGCACATATATATATATATTTAGATATACATATATATACTAAATACGTATAATGTATATTCTATATCTATGAATAGAGATATAGAATTTATATATTTGTATGTTTTATATATATATATATATATATATATATATATATATATATATATATTTATTTAAATATACATATATATATATATATATATATATATATATATATATATATATATATATATATTCTATATCTATATATAGAGATATAGAATATATATATTCTATATATATATATATATATATATATATATATATATATATATATATATATATATATATATATATATATATTCACTTTATAATCTCAAAATACTGATATGTGGAATTTCAGTTTCTTGAGACTATAAAGCCGAAAACCAAAACTGCAAAATTCAAAACTGCAAACATAAACAAAACACTGCACCACACATAGAAACACAAATGCACCTACCTCCCGACTCTACAAAAAAGCAAAACAACACACACGACCACAACAAAACAAACACACACAGCTACCCTTCCTATAACAAGGGGGGGCAAGCCCCCCAGCACCCCCATGTGGGGGGCTGAGCCCCCCATACCTTATATATACTAATTTTGAGGCCACACTTAATCCCGAAAGACAGAAAACCCACCACCACACATTCCCCCCTTGCACAAACACACATCACATACATACAAACACCACCACTGTCAACACTGACATACTCACACTCTTACCTACCTACCCTAACCCACACCTAACACTCCCCAAAACACTCACATACGCACAAACTCTCCCCACACCCTTAAAAAATATAACACTTATCTAATGCACCATTTGTATCGCGGTTTTGACATTTCCGGGTTCGATATTCTGCAGTTTCACTCAACTCAGTATTTCGAGATTCCAAAGGGAGCCCATATATATATTTTATATACATATATATATTTATGTACATACATATATATATATATATATACATACATATATATATATATATATATATATATATATATATATATACACACACACACACACATATATATCATATAGTGGCATAGTGTCTGCTGAGCATGAGATGTGTTCTGTGTGCTGTGTACTGTTTGTGCAGCCATTACGTTTGCCTTTTCCAGAAGGTGTGTCCTGGTAAGAAAATGAAAAGATTCCTGTGAAGTACATTACCTGTAGTCAAACCAGAGGTAGGCTTACCTTGACAACTAATCAGACATAGGTGCCTCTTGCAGCATATTATAGTCACCTTCTCTTGAGCAAAGAAGGAAGGTGGTCTAGAAACTGGAAAAGGAATTTGAGCAGTTGGTCTGGGAAGAGAAGCTAATGGAATTATTCCTGTCCTTATGCTAAGGAGTGTTGAAGAGAAAATATTGGCATCTGCAAATGCTGTGTTTTTACTGGCCAGCTATGAGAAAAAAAAACTGTGCATTCAGTAGTTCTAATATTTTATTGACTTTAAAAATACCACAATGACAGGGAATTTGGAGGAGAATTTTATTGTTCTTCAATGACTGTATTTCCTTTCTGTTACTGTCCATTTTGCATTTTCCTAACATACTGAAAAACTTTGCCAGCTCTGTGGAGTAGAGGGAAGACCCCCTTGCTTATGACCTGGGTGAGTGGGGATCGATTAGTAGCTGCAACAACAGAGGAGCACACGAGGGGTGTTAGAGAAATTCAGGCCTCTCAGAAGTGATGTGGACTGTGTGCCAGGGATGAGTGTGGTTGCCATGTTGTCACTGTATACCATAAATCATGGCAGAGTTCATACAAGATCAGAATGGGGCAAGACAACAGAGGAGAGCATGGCCTTGCAGTGTCTTGTTGCTGACTTAGTGTATTGGGCCCCAAGATAGACACATCATCATGAAGGTACAGACATTTACTTCAGGGGCCAATATTCTCACAGATAACCTGGAGCCAGCAGGATGAGGTAGTGCTCAAAATCTTCCAATCTGTAGTGTGATGGTCTCTCCCTGATTAGCCTGACTCTTACCTTTGGCGTCTTCAGTAGAGTGGTTGGGCCTTTCGAGCAACCTGGGAGTAGAGCTGATGATCAGCAGAGGGTGGCAGAAAGGCAAAAAAAAGACTTAAAAGCTGCTTCCAAAGACTGTTTTATTATGTTGGCACTGCAGATTACTACAGTGGTGGCTGCATGAAACAAGAGGACAGTTTTTATAAGCTGGGTTTCCAAGCTAGCTATCTGAAACTGGGCACTGCCTGAGCTGATCTTCCTTGCCCTAGGAAAGAATGAAAGCTTCCTTGAGTGAAATGGTACTTCTTAAAATAGTGTTTACTGACTGACTGCTAAATGGACCAGGGATATTCGTTCCTCTCAACTTGTGTGATAAACTATGAGAAAAAAAAAACAGTGACCTTATTAGGGTTGGTTTTTAGAAAGGCAATCATCATAGTACTCACAAGGGTTCCTTTTAGAAGAACATTTTTGTATATGAATGTTTTCTGTGAAGCTAAAAACTTGTATTCTTAACTTGTGGTTGCTGTGTTCAAAATGGAAAAAGTAACAGAACCTTTAACGAACTGTAATGAGGCTTTAATGAACTCTACCATCTCTTCAAAACTATGTACCATGACTAAACAAAATACTATAGATGTTCTAGAAAGAAATGCAAGCGCTGACCAACACTTGCTTAGCCTGGTAGAAAGAAGTGATCTACTTCACAAACATTGATGTTTCATAGTCTAAAACTTCATTTGGTCAAGACCATATGATCGACATTCTGAAAAGTATAGAAAGCAAGTCCCTGTGTACCACACTGTAACAATGAACCAGCTTGTAAGTCTTTTCTTCTTTGAGCTTTTGCTAATTAGCTGCTAATTATATGTACCAACTGCAAGATCACAATTTGTTTGTGTCTTTCGGCTTTTCCCGGTTAGGGGTCGCCACAGCAGAACTCCAGTCTGCTAATGATTGGTAGTGGATTTTTACGTACCAGGTTACCAGCCCTGATGCACAACCTTCAATGAAGGCATGCCCCATTCATGTATGCCTCCACACAGAAGACGCTCTAGCTGAGAATCGAACGGGACAACGTCTTGCTATAAGGCGACAATGCTACCGCAGCACCACCACCGCAGTAACTGCAAGATCACAATACAGTGAAGAAAGAGGCAAATTTCCTGATCCCTACTGTATTGCTATCTCAGTACAAACATTGACCATATGGTCTCAACTGTATAAGTTAGATTTTCTGAAAATAAATAAATTTAAGGGGACCTGAAGGAAGAGTGGCTACTGGCCATTGTATGCTCATCCTCCAGGAGCAGATAACCATTACAGTAAGACAACCATTCACCTCTCTGAGAACCCCAGTAAGTGTTGCACTTCTGAGAAAACTTAAAGCAGAAGGTAATGTGGATGCTTATCTGGTAGCATGCAAGAGTTAAGCAGCTAGAGAAAAGTGGCTTCAAACTGGGTGGGCCATGCTATTCTTCTTACATTTAAATGGGTATTCACTGAAAGCTTATATTAGCTTCAATAATGACTTTATTTATTTATTTGAGTTTCTTATTCTGTTGAGTGACAATGTCCAAAGACACTTTTCGGTCACTTCCTTGACCTAAAGGCAAATACAAAAGTGCAACCTGTTTAAAGTTTAACAAGGACAAAGGTAAAGGCAAGCATTAATTATGTTTACAAATGGCATTATAGAATTAAACATAACAAAAGGATGCTTACACTTATCAATTATACAATGCATATTTTCTTAAGTAGATCAAAAACTAGGCTTTGAAGAATGAAATAGGAAAATAGCATGTACAATAGGGAAATACATGCATCCATGTTAGTGTAGATTGTAGTAAAGCAAGTGTAGCCACGAGGTACCACATAAAGTGCTATCTGTTCTTGCGCATGGTTGGCTTTTTTTGGGAAGATTAACTCATACATTTTCAGCATTATTTTTTTTATTTATTTATTTACATTTGTTGACTGGGAGAGTCCGACTGGACGCAGGTCCATTTTCAGTAGAGGCCCGGGGAGAAAAGCTCCCACATATACAGTTAGAGAAAAATTGCATTTAAAAATTACAGACATTGAACTGGCTGTAGGACATAATACAAGATAAAACATAGTTTTAAAACAACTGCAGAACTTAATACAGGTTTAAAACATAGTGACAGATGTTGAACATAGTTACAGATGACATAATTCTTTAGTGGAATACTGAATCAATTTGTTATTGTGGTACATAACAGACAGTTACACTTGTAGCTACAAAAAGTTCTTACTATATGGTAGGTAGCTAGATTTGAGAGCAACCAAGCTAGCTATAAATAAGGTAGTTAGTGGGGTGCAGAGAGAGGTAGTGGGTGGGTGGAGTGGGTGATTTTAGAGGGGGGGGGGTTGCAAGGGCATATCCAGCATGTTTTTAAGTGTGCTTTTAGTAAAGATTTGAAGTGGGTGGCAGAAGTTGCAGAGGTAATTGAGGGTGGGAGGGAGTTCCATAATTTGGCTGTAGCGCAGGAGAATAATGCCTCTCCAGCAGAGTTATTGGGTCATGTGACCTGTAGGAGGTTTTTGTTGCTGGACCTTAGTTGTCTGGTGGTAAGATAGGGCTGGAGTAGATTCTGGAGGGATGGGACTTTTAGTGGATGGTTTACTAGTTTGTGGGTGAGTGCGAGTTGGTACCATTGAAGGAGGTGAGAGAACGAAAGTACATTTCAGTTGTTTACACAGAGGTTTAAACATCTTTCAAAACAGATGCATATTGCTATTTTTCTAATTTCTTCAAGATGAGAGATCCAGGTAGCTGGAATAGTTTCGGAAAGTGCAGTAACGCCAACGACCAGTTGGATTGGAATGTGATGGGAAGTAAGGCGTTATGGTTTCTACGGAAGTGATATGTAGAATGTTTTTTAGTATACTGCGGGGGTCAGTAGGGATCATACAGCAGTTTAAAGGTTTGTGTGTTTCAAAGGAAGTTTGCTCGCAGTTTAATGGAGAACCACTTAGCTTTTTGTATAGATCTGCAATAATGGGTAATCTCCCAGTGAAGTACCTCGCAGGATGCGCAGTAGCAAAGCCTGCCCCGGACACGCCTCCTAGACTCACAATGTCATGTAAACACAGTTGCAAAGCCCGCCTCCTAGTAATCCTGACAACTGTCTGCTGTCACATTTATTTTGAACGCTGTGGAATGGAACGATTCACTTGTTGAGAAAAACATTCAATTGTATTTGAAATAAACGCAGTTTATTTAACGGAGAAAACATTCCTTTAATTTCAAGGGAGATTACCGAATATTCATCATTGGACCCTGCCTCCTTTAACGTTACTGCAGAACACCTGATGCCAGTTAACTCTGCTGCCTCAACTACTCAACCGTAATACCGCCTACTTGTTTCATTTACTAGTACTCACATACATGCTAGGCCGATTTGTTAGAGTAGCCTTATTATGATCAGTAAGCCAACTATAGTGGGGAAGTCAGTGAACCCATTTCCGTTGGGGACCCCCCTCCCCAATAACAATACCTAACTAGGATCTGTAAATCATTAGACCTGCTGCTGGTGGTTTTAGTGTATCAACCGGAACTGAGTAAAAACTGAACACAGCTAAGGAGTCGCACAGCCACACACAGAAGTAGTACAAATCGTACACAAAGTGTCAAAAAAGCCGTAAGCTACTTACAATATCACCTCCCAGAAGCTGTTACAGTTGAACTTTAGTGTATCCAGATTGGTTATTGATATAAGCACCCAAAAAAACACAACGTGTTTACATATACATATTCTAATAGCAACTTAGTAACCATTCTTAATTTATAACCCTTCCTATAGTGGTAGGGAGTATGTTTCCTTCTTGAAAAACCTAAATTTAAACATTCAAAAGTCACAACCCTACAGCCCAGCGTCAAACTAAAAATAGTTAGAGACGAGTATGCAAAATCAAATTCAGATTATGTTAGATAACCAAAATGTAACTATCTCTATATCTAACTATACCGCAGTTATCGGGCATATCTCGTATGGTAGGAAGGCAGTGATCTCGCAAGATGAATAACGTGTTTTTGCAACATATGTCAATCAGATGTACGACGACCTGCCAGTCACTGTGGACACGCCCTAACCTGCGCAGGACCGCCCGCGAGGTACTACACTTGGAGATTACCGTGTAGTACCTCTTCGTATTGGAGGTTGCAAAATAAAAATCGACACCTATATTATTAACTATCTCTATATCTAACTATACCGCAGTTATCGGGCATATCTCGTATGGTAGGAAGGCAGTGATCTCGCAAGATGAATAACGTGTTTTTGCAACATATGTCAATCAGATGTACGACGACCTGCCAGTCACTGTGGACACACCCTAACCTGCGCAGGACCGCCTGCGAGGTACTACACTTGGAGATTACCCAATAATGTTTGTTCATCAACTAAGTATTTTATTTTCATTCCTCTAAAATGGAAGATTTGAAAGAAGAATTATGTGCAAAAATAGTCAGACCATATTTTAGTGTGGGTGTGACGACATTTAGTGCAATGACTCGTTGTTTATCTTGATTAAGAAGCTTGGAGAAGTTGTAGATGAGTGTTGCTTGATGTCAGCTAAAGTGATGATTGATTGAGCTAAAGTGATAATGTTTGATAAATAACTATATATTTTTTTCATTTAATATTACATATATATCTCATTAAATTAGTTAGTTTATTTTAAGGAGGTAAATGTAGTTTATTTTAAGGAGGTAAATTTAATAGTGTAATTTGAGTTAAGCTTGATCCACCATTTTGAACTACTGAACCTGTTTCACACTTTGCTTTTTCTGTTTTGAGTTTTGTTTTTTTTGTATATTATAATATTAATAGGCAGCCAGTATATTAGTGGTAGTTAATTGTTGTTGAACAAATTAAGTAGGTTGTTGAGAAAACCAAAAAAACAAACACCAGAAAACAACCAATTAACAAACATTTTGAAAATATTCAGAAATTTAGACAGAGGGAATAGTAAGGAGTAAGCCAAGGTAAATCAAGATAAGAAGTTCTGATTTTGTGTCTGATAGTATTGCTAGCTAGGTGGAGTAGCCCAATGTAGTAGGTACACACATGTATAGCAACAAGCATATTAGCAGCAGCATATATTATATTTGTTATTATATATATGTATATTTCATTGTTTTGTTGAAATGTAATGTACCAATAGTGTAATGGCCCTGAAAAAGAAAAGAACAGAAAGAAAATACACCTGTGTGTTGTTATTGTTGAAAATATTAATTAAATATTTTTAATGGGAAGAGAGAAGAAAGAGTTAATAAAAATCCAGCTAACTAAAAAAAAATAGAAAAAAAAAATTAAATTATCTAGTTAAAAGATCTAGATTGTATCATTTCTGATTGCAGCCAGAGACAAAATGTCTGTGAAAACCAGGACTAAGAATTCTACTGCATTGTCCTTAGGGGTGAGGTAATTGCTGCCTGGGAAGTGTGGGTGTTTTTAAATGGTTTTATAGATTCCAGATGCTGTAACACATCTCAAGAAAGCTCTATCAGTGTGTATGGTAACACCTATGTAATAGATTCTGGTTCAGTTTCTAGTAAAGGGGGTAGTATGGGAATTAGAGTCAGATGACCATATAAATGTGATGTAATTCTGTAATTCAGCAGTCAAATGAAGTTTTAATATTGGATGAGTTAGACATCTCAGTGCAATTTGTTTGTGAAACCTGCCTTGCTTTAGTAAGTAATCAGGGAATAGTAATTCTTTAGATCAGTCAGGAAAATATAGTGAGATTAGTTAAGTGCTGTTTTTCTGTATCTATGTGAATCTTTCCAAGGTGTTATATTTAATATTTCCTGTGACTGAAATTCTGATGTTTATTGTAAATAGTTAGTATTTTCATGTTATTTTATTAAATGTTATTATTAAAAATATATTTTAAACTTTTTATTGTGGCTGGTCTTTTAGAGAATATTTGAACCTTTTAGAGTACCTGTATTTATTTGTTGACACCGTGGCTACTCCTGAAAGCCTTGCTGCATTGGTCAGACATTACCATTTGTATTAGTATTTATTTTACTTGGTGTAATTGGGTACTCTTGTAAGAGCCTTTGAGTAGCTGGCTTTGGAGTGTTCTGGTGGTGGTGGAATTACCTTACAGTCTTAGCATAGCTGGTACATCTGTGCCAGCCTTTCCCAGGTGTGTGTATGTGTTTGTGTGTTTGTCTTTGAAAATCAAATCCCAAAGAGTGTGCATGTCAGCTACTTGGAGCAGGAACACAGATCACTGATTTCACAGGGAGGGTGTTGGAGGACTTGGCTTGGAACACTCGGCTGAAGCCTCAACTCTAGAGTTGTGCCAGTGGGAAGTCTTATTGAGGGCCTGGAGAGAGAGAGAGAGAGAGGGAAACTCAGCCCCCGGACTGAGTGTGTTCCCAGTGTGCTCTTAAGGGAAATTGTACTTGCTGCAGACAGCTGCATCTGGAAATACTGTGTGCATCTGTTTTTATTCCAAATGAATGTCCCTCTTCAGTGTCAGTGGTGAGGATTAAGGCTCCTTGATTACTGGCCCAAATCAGGGGCATTACAGAAGCCATGGCATACATTGTGAAATGTGGCTCCAGCTGTGAGGCCTTACTGCATATGGAAAATTTTCTGATCCATTAAGTAACAAACAGTTGTGACTGTGTTACATTTACCTCTAAAACCATGCTGTCTTTTTGACAGTATGGCATATGTTTGAATGTATTCCAATATTTGTTGATAAAAGGATTTTAGGCTAGTTACCATATATATTGGAAATATTTCTGAAGATATCTGAAGTGGTCAGGGCTGTTGATCTTTGGAAGGAAAATAATAAGTGAGTACTTGAAACTGTAAGGATTGATGTTGAGGTTATACAAAGATTAAAGATAAATGAAAGGGGTTTGTATAGCTGTTCAGTACCTGGTTGTAGCTGTATATGAGGAAAGTCTTGGCTATGTGATTAGTAGAAAAAGTATCAGAGAGGTAACGGAGTTATTTGACTTATGTGGCTGAAAAGGGTTTAAAGCAAAATGGGTGTTTATTAAACTGATTGTGAAAGAGGAATGACTGGGTTGAGGGTTTGGTAAGTAAATTACTGGCAAATTTGGAGAGGGGGCCAAGCTTTGATTCTGTTGAATTTGATTGAGGAAGTTTAGGTTCAGCATTGACAAAGGTTTTTTTTAGAGTTGGAAATGTTTTGTGGGAGCTGATTTCTTTGTAGTTTTCCAAAAGTGTTGAGGATGGCCAAGATGTGTCTGTTGAATGGATCTTAAATAAGAGACTTTAACTTCATATGCTTTTATTCTGGCACTGTATTTTACTTATAGGTAGTTACTGTAAACCTTGGTTTCAGCTGGATTGTTTTTCCATAATGTCAAGCCTTTTTTCCGTCTTTATTCAGTGTTCTTAGAGATGTGCTAACCCAGCGGGCATTGTTTTTATTCTAATCTTTAGGGAAATAGTTTGTCTTAGATGGCAGAGAGAATGTTAAAGCCTACTCACATCCTAATTGTAGGACAAACATTTCCTGCTAATGTACAGGAAATCAGGGACAGCCTTAGGCCAGTAAGACTAATTTGCCCAGTAGGGCTCCCTGCCCTAGGTAAAGACTGGGTCCTTAGGCCTTACATGACCCAGAAGTTTGCCTGAGAGGCATTACAGCAGACTTTCTCCCATAGAAATTACAAGTCTTATCAGTGCAGTGGACAACATTTCCATTCATGCATTGCACTAATAGCTAGTCCAGTGTTATTAGTATCTGAAGCTTTGTGTCTTTTGTGTTAGCTGCTTTCATAGTTGTCAGCTGCTGTTGCTGAGAGTTTAACAAGAAGTTTAACCCAAAACTGGTAAGATTAAACATCTGGTTTGTGTACCACTCCATTTACTGTCTCAGAAGATAACACCAGGCTTAATTTGAAGACTGCTATAGAGATACCATGTTTTCTTTGGTTTCTTTGCTGATGTGGTGTATGAAAAGTAGCTAATTAGCTAATTAATACAATTACCAGAAATACTTGTGGTGCAGTCAGTCTCAAAAAGCGTAAAAAACATTATTAAGCACAACAAAAAAGAAGAAAAAAATAGTAGCTATTGTGATGTGAGGTAACATCAGATCACTATGGTTTGTGGCAGATTGAATGTTAACTAGTTCAGCACTGTGACAGAGAAAGGTTTCTGCACTCACTGACAGGGGCAAAATAATCCCAGAGTGGAGAAACATGAGGTGTTTGCTGAGTGGTTGGAGGCAGAGGTGGACAGAAAAATGATTCACTTGATTGAAAGTGGAAAAATAGTAACAGAAACAGATGGACTCATATGTACACTATGGGAGTATCAGTTTCAGAGTCACATACAAAATAGGAAACGTAAAACTAGACAATGGCTGGACTAGAGGAGTTGGGGCGGGTATATACCTTTCAACCTTTTACCACATGAAATCTGTACAAAGCCTAAAATAATGTGTGGTGTGGGGGGTAAAGTACAAAAAGAGGAACAGATTTTAAGTGATGGTTTATAAACTTTGGAAGTTGCTAGAATAACTCGAAAAGCTTACCACCGCTCACACGACCAAACCAGTGATATCCTCGGACTCAATAATCCAAATCGAGTAAGCATATAAATCATGCTGAACGCCAGTAAACGAAATTGAAATATTTTAATTAAGCCAAACAACTCAGTGTAGGAAGTTTGCATTATCTGAATATTTGAAGTTTGAATTATTGCAATGGCGCAAGTTTTTAAATTCTGAGGAAGTTGGTGCAGAGCGCCGACAAAAAGCTACACTGACTTGTTTGGCTTAATTAAAATATTTCAGTTTCGTTTATTGGTGTTCAGCGTGATTTGTATGCTTACTCGATTTGGATTATTGAGTCCGAGGATATCTCTGGTTTGGTCGTATGAGCAGTGGCAAGCTTTTCGAGTTTGTCTTTTTGTTTTTCTGGTGATTAAGTTTCTAGAATAACCAGATTTGTGTTAGCATGGATTGTCTGATGGATGTGACATCCAAAACTGAAATGTATGTCATTATTTAGTGACTTCATTCCTCTGTGGTTTGCCAGAAAATCACATATTTTATGAGGAACTGACCAAAAATATGAGCCAAAAATCTGGACAGTCTGCAAAAATGTGGACTGTTGAGAGGTGTGGATGTATTACGGCAAACTGAACAGACTGTGGAGGTTTTCAAGTTCTCCCTGCAGCCACATGTGTTTCATGATGGCATTCTGATTTTTTTCTCTGTTTCCAAAACATAATATTTAGCAACCGCTCTACTTACAAAGTTTAATAAATAAATAAATAACAACATTTCAGAAATAGTTTACGTGGGGTTATACGTAAGCAATGCCTTTTCTAAAAAGTGGCTGAAGATTCTTACTATTATCATTGTTCATATTACTGGATGTTCTGAGGAAGTGGGTTTGTAAAATCACATGAAGTGTAACAGTATATCAGAATTAACGAGGTAAAGAACTGCAACCAATCAGGACAAGTGCAGGAAATGACTGCAGGCTTGTAAAGGAAGAAAGTGACAATATGAGATCATTGTGTATACTAGAGGTCACATACTTTTCGTTTTTTGGGGGAGCTCCCAGACTTCCAACAGCTACTAAGTGCAACCCCGCTGACTGTAAATAGGGAGTCAAAGCTCTTTATTTTAACAGCTGTAGTTTAGCTGTAGTTTAATATCATTTTAAGGGTAGTTGCTGTACTGTAATATAATTTTTAGGGTTTTAAGGTTAGAAACAAGAGTGTGGGCTGTCAGTTATGTTGTACTGCTGCTAATGAGCCAAGATCCAAGCAAAGGCAAGTTTGTGTTTAAGAAAAAGAATCAGAATTGACCATAAACTGCTGTGAAGCTGTAAGTCATTTCTTAACCATTTATCAGATGGAAAAACAGCATAACGTTGCATCTGTAGGCTACTGTGCTGTCAGTTAAATTAACAAACACACACAGTATTTGATCAGTTATGGATACTGTTTGCTAACAGAAGGGGATAAAAGAGACATGGAAGAAGAGTGTGTGTGTGTGTGTGGGGGGGGACTGCTTGCAAGTCAAAGCAGAGTGCTCTCTAGGGGATAATGAATATTAGCTCAAACAGGTAGACACATACACAAAGTTAACTTTAACTGTTTGTGTTTGCAGACAGTTCAGACCCTGACTGCGCTTTTCATATAACAATGTATCGACCGGTCTGGTTAAAGATAAAGGTGTTATTGCAGCCGATTACTTAGAGCGGTGTTAGGTACAAAGTTAACTTTAGCTGTATTTTTCTTTGCTTCCTTGTCAAGAAACATATGTTACCATCTCGGCTGGTTTGTTTTAAATATTTGAGAAAAGGGTGCACAGCTAAATATTATGCAGTTACACAGGTTGTCTTGGATGCATTAAGGGCTTTATAAGGGGATAAAGGGGGGGTCCAACATGACCGCAGCAGCAAATTTCAATTTTAGCTAAATTACAACTAAATTACAATTGTAGCTTCTTGACCACACCCTTATAGCACAAGCCATGAAACGTTTGTATCCAGGGTGTAGCCCTTCTTTCCTGTTCCATGTTTCATGTATGCAGAGCTCCTGTGGCACGTGGCAGCTGCTACAGCATGAATCTGCTCAGTCATAATGCTAATAATCTTTCTCTTCTGGGCAAGTAGCTTAAACCAGTGTCATTTGATCAAAATGATCCAGCAGATTGTAAAGGACATGACCAGGGAAAGAAACGTTTGTTTCATTGTCTGGAAGTCATGCAGACCTAGACTGTTGCTATACACTGAGTATACGGCTGTAAGTGAAAGGTGCTTGTAATTTAGTTGGGCGGGCAGATAAAGAGAGCTTCCCCATCACAGTTCTACACTCAGTTGCAAATGCTCCAGATTGGCCAATGGCATTTTCAGAGTTTGGAAAGAAGGGGTTATACTAAGAGAAGCCTAGACCAGTACCTTTAGAAGGTTAAAGCTTTGAGTACGATTACACAGAGTGGTTATTTTGTTGGTTGCTCTAGGTCCTAGGAGCAGGCCAGAGATAAGATACATTTATCAAAGTATTTTTAAGACCTTTAAAAAATATTGGTACATACTTATGAGTGCTGAAAGCTTGTGTACAGTCTTGAAGTAAACACAGAGGATGTCTTTCTAAGTCACTGGTAAGCCAGTGGAGTCAGTGGAGTGAGGGATAATGCTTTTACTGTGCTCTAGGTGATCTGTGTTCAGTTAGTGATGTGGGCACAGGAAGGGTCAAAGGGGGGGCAGTGGGAGTGAGAGAGCAATGTTAGCTCACCTATCCGGGGGAAGGGAGGGCACACAGGGCTCAATGTAATAAGCAGTGGATAACCCTGGTGAGCTCAGTGCTGCATAAGCAGTACGCCCCTTTGGTTGGGAGGTTGCACATGCTTGGAAACGTGAATACACCTCCCCAGGGCAGTGATAGTGGGACTGGTAAGGCGGACATGAAGTAATAAGCGGTAGAACACACTCTCCAGCTGCACTCTGATGCTCTGCCAGTGCTCTTCATCTCATCACCAGCCCCAGATGTGGGTGGGATTGAACCTGTGGCAGGCTAAAGCAGGTTCAGTAGACATGATGAATGAGAAGAGGAACTGGTGGCTGTTGGTGGTCAGTTGTGAAGAGAAAAAAAGAAACAATTCCTTACTGAATCTCCTCCAGTTATTTATCAAACTTTTCAACCTTGGTTCTTAAATGATCAGAAGATTTATTATTTAATTAATGTTAGAAAGTTTATCTCATCCCTTTTCTTTCTGTCCTGTAAGCTTGTTGGTGGAGTAAAGTCTGTATTTAAATGAAGTTTATTTATTGTTATGTAATATTTTAAATCAGTAAACACAGCACCAATTCTTCTAAAGCATGTAAGTACATGTAAGTTTTAACCAGAGAATTATATTTTTTGTTAAAAGATGAAGAGCTCCTGTCATGATGAGCATCTCTGGCTACCCAATCATATTGGCAGGCATTGTTAGTAACATCAGGATACATCAGCATTTATACCAAAACATCAACTTTATATGATAGATAGCTTCAATTATTGCGAATCCCCTTTAAATGCCAAAAATCAATCAATGCATTATGAGATACGTTACTTCTTACAATGAAAATGATACACATTCTGCTTAAAGTGCCAGTGCTATTGTGTGCATTCACAATATATACAGTCAGATAGCAGCTAGAAATTGCATGTTATTACAGCTCCTTACTTAAAACTTCTGCTCTTCTCCAAGCATAGATTTGTGCACTGTATGGACTGGTGTTCTAAACCTTGTAGGCCATACTTGTTTCAAATATATTTATCTCTAAAGAGAGAATTGACAACAGTACTTCCACAAAGTAAAATGTACTTATTTAACCTTGTTTAATTTCATATTTAGTATAATAAAAACAAGAAAGTAGGATGAGCCTAACAAAACTGAGAGAATTGATAACTGTACTTTTTAGATAGCTTGAAAATAAGGTGTATTACACAAAGGCATTCTGGAATCAAAAAGACCAAACACAGATAATGCTTGCAGGGCAGTCTCAAAGGGGTTATGTTAAGCATTAGCAGCTTTTATACAAGCAACAATGTTTACACGATGCAAAAAAGTCATTCCCTAAAGGCAGTACTTTTAGGGGAAAAAGTGGAATGGGAGGTGTCAGAGCAACATTTACTGGAAGCTGCTGTCCGTTTGGGTGTGTTTCTATTTATGCCAAAACAATAATACATTAAGAACGTCAGACATTTACAGCACATGGATCGTGTATCCCTCAGTGAACTATTATAAAATTGTTTGAATGTACAATATTGCTGAACACCAGAACCTCATACTATACAACGTCCTGCAACATTTACAGTGTGAGGGAAAAGTTGAGCAGCTTTTCAGTTCACAGCAGTCCTGGTTGATTAGGTCTCTGAAAACCAAGGCACAACATATACTATTTTCCCTGTTTTATACCTCTATAAAAAGTATAAGTGACTCAATGTTTATATTTTGGGGGATGGAGACTTTACTATGGCACACCACATCGTGGACCAAGATACTGACATATCTGCTCATAGTGTGTGTCTTTGTGTATGTAGTTAACACTGTCCTGTTATGCATTGCCTAAATGATGTATTGGCACCAGAATTGGGTGGGGGGCTATGATTAGTTCAGGCTGGTAAATATTACAATGTATTGTAAAGGATATGATCAGGGAAAGAAAAGTAAGGTTCATTGTCTGGAAGTCATGCAGACCTAGAATGCCCATTTGTCAGCGGCAGCTAGTTATAGGCTCCTAACTATTAACCTTCTTGTCCAGAAAGGGAATTGTGGAAAGAGGATTTGAACACATAGAAGCTGTACCAGCAGATAGAAGGTATTTATATATGAATGTTTGACAGCATTATTTGGAAAAAGACTCATCAATACAATAAACTGTCTTTTTTCTGGGCTGTACATGAGGCACTGGACAATTGGCTAGCAGTGCTTGTGATTAATGCCAGTTAGAAAAAACATTGATGTGGTCTGTTGTACGTTACCAATAAGTAAACTAAGTAATCTGATTGCATTTACCATTCTTACTAAACTGGATTCACAAGTGGCTTTTAGAAGGGTAGCGTGAGTCAAACATAACAAATTGTTTCATGGAAGACTTGTACCAGATCCAAATTGGGTCTGGTTCTGTTTAATGCATCTACTAATAATGTACCATATTCGTGTTATGCAGTGTCAGCTTACAGGGAGGATTTTTAAGGATACAAATTTATTTCAGTGAATGAAGGCAGAGTCATTCTGTAAACGTATCTCAGGACAGTTACACGATTATTCATGAGGAAACTGCAGATCAGTGTACAGAACTGCAAAATCTTACACATGGGCAAAACAAGCAGAAGGTATGTTAGCACCAAGGAGGTGCTGAAATACAGTGTAGGAGATGGAATGGACTTGGGATGTAATTGTTATGAATGGCATATTGCTGATGAAACATTATAATATTGTTATAGGGTAATACATGGGTTAGGATAATTACACCAAAGTGCCAGGGATCGGTGCGACAGAAGAATGCAAAGAAGATGAAGAGTAAGGTGTACAAAATGATAGCACGACTACTGCTTCTATTTAGCACAGAACCCCGGCAGAGAATGTAAAGCAGTTAAAGAAGCTTGAGGTGATGATGGTGAAGTGCTTGAGATGGGTGGTAGGAAACACACTGAGGAACAGAAGTAGAAATGAGGACATCAGAGCAGAAGCCAAAGTAGCCCCACTTCCAGAAACGATCAGTTAGAACACATTATGGTAGTTTGGTCACATGTGTGGGAAAGCAGAAGACAACTTGGTGAAGATGGTTTGAGAGAGGCTAGAAGAAGACAATAGAGAGCATGCCAAAAGATGGATTACATGAGAGAAGACCTGTGACAGTCATGCATGACTGTCGAAGAAGGAGAGGTGACAACAGTTTATAGAGTACTCCAACACCATATAGAAAATGGGAAAATAAATAAAATAAATAAATATAAATATAAATAGTTATATAAAAAATACAGACTTAATGTATACAAATAAGGCCATTCAGAAGTTATGGAATAGAACCTGATATGGCTGCTTGAATTTCTATTTGGCTCTCAACAGTTTGACCCAAAATTTATTAGAAAAACATTCCTAGGTCAAAAAGATCTCACAAAATGAGTGCAATAAAGGGGAATCAGAACATGTCTAAAGCAACTAGTAGTTCATAGAAACTAGATTAAATTATGCCTATGTTAGAAGATGCCCTAGTAGAGACCAGTGTGTCGCAAACATTGGTCTCCCCGCATACCCTAGCAGAAGGAACATAGTTTCGTCCATCACACTGCATACCAGAGTACATCTGATCTGCTGTACAGACAGACAGAAGAGTCATAAACAAAATCATATTATCTACCAGTATGTACTCTGTGTCCTTAAGGAAACTGGCAGTATATGAGGCAGATGCACCTTATCTACCAGTATGTACCCTATGTCCTTAAAGAAAACTGGCAGTATATGAGGCAGATGCACCTTATCTACCAGTATGTACCCTGTCTCCTTAAGGGAAACTGGCAGTATATGAAGCAGATGCACCTTATCTACTAGTATGTAGACTGTGTCCTTAAGAAAACTGGCAGTATATGAGGCAGATGCACTTTATCTACCAATATGTACCCTGCGTCCATAAGGGAAACTGACAGTATATGAGGCAGATGCACCTTATCTACCAGTATGTACCCTGTGTCCTTAAAGGAAACTGGCAGTATATGAGGCAGATGCACCTTATCTACCAATATGTACCCTGTGTCCTTAAGGGAAACTGGCAGTATATGAGGCAGATGCACCTTATCTACCAGTATGTACCCTGTGTCCTTAAAGGAAACTGATAGTATATGAGGCAGATGCGCCTTATTTACCAGTATGTATCTTGCATCCATAAGGGAAACTGGCAGTATATGAGGTAGATGTACCTTATCTACCAGTATGTACCCTGTGTCCTTAAGGGAAACTGGAAGTATATGGAGCAGATGCACCAAGTGCCTTGTCATAGTGCTCAGCTATACCTCAGTTAGCCTTAGTGTAGTTTTTATTACACAGGGAGTATATCCCACAGCAATGTGGGGACAAGTACATGAACAAAAATCCCTCCATAAACAAAATCAGGACCATGTGAACTATGATGGACATCTGTAAGACCTATACTGAGTGTGATTTGTTAGTTCAACTAATCTAACTGACAGGTTGTGTGTCTGTGACTTGGAATAGCAGTTACTATTCAAATTCCTCACTTTGAAAGAAGAGTGCTCTGCCTTGTAGTACTAAGACACCAATATTGCTTGCTGTATGTAGCTCATGTAACTGCAAAGAGAAGGCAGACAGCAAACTATAAGTCCTATATTTTCAATTAGTTTAACTGCCTACTATGTGCCTATTTTGCACTTGTACCCGTAGAAGAGATGGCATAACAGCAGCACAAGTTATATGGCATAGCATTGTGTGCCCTACACTGTACTGGGAGCAAAGGTAAAGGCTACAAATGTTGTAATGGATACACTGTTTGGCATCCTGTGGCCTAACAGGTGCACCATTGTATCATGCATTGTATGATGTGGCTGTAGGAAGACTAGTGCATTTTGCATGTGGTGGCCAAGGCCCCACTGTGTCATCAGTGCACAGAATTGCATACTGTGTGCCCTACGGTCTAAGACTAATCATTAATTAGTTAATTACTTTATTTTATTTACATTTTTATTACCAGTGTACAGCACTGACTATACAATGACCAACTGTAAGCTCAGCCCAGGTTATAATAACAGTAAAAGTGACAATAATAGACAGAGCTGGAACAAGTAATATGTAGGTACCAAAATATAATCAGCAAATGTGAGGGCCTTCTTCAATACATGGCACTACCAGACATCATGGCCTGGTCTGCTGTTTAAATTCCAAAGACTACAGTTGTTATCCTCAGAATAATAATAATGAATGTTTGAATCTGAGTATACAGTTTGTAGTAACTCATAATATTCCCTTTAACCCAAGGTGCAGTGATTTCAAAGTTACTATAAACAAAGACCTGGGTGGGAACGCACTATAAAAATGTTTTAATAACTTTACAGTAAGTGTCAAGATTCACAGTAGCTATGTGCCAACTGCCCTTTATTGTTTTGTAGTTGTAGGACTCTAACTTTCAGGTCTTGCACATCCAATAAGGAGTGTTGTGCCTTTCGGTGTGTCTTTCCGAGTGCAGCCATATCACTCACTGTACACGTGGGCGCATGTTGTATTTATTTGTTTGTGTATAATGGACATGATTTTTCTTGCAATAATACTGTGTTTCCGTCAATTACATGTAGGTGTTTTCCAAGTTCTTCCCTAGCTATAGGCCTGCGCACTGTGCCTTGTTTGTGAACCCCACCTGATATGCGATTGATGAAGGAAAAAAAGATTCAGTATGAGTTATTCATTTATACCCCCAAGTCATAAAGCTATATATGCTCAACTGAATGCAAGAAAATAGGTGACCTGCAAACAATACAAGCTAATCAAAACCTCATATTAATATAAGTCTTTGATGTTTCAAGTGCAGAATCATTAGTCTCTGTATTTATCCACAAAGTGGGCAGCTCTAGCCAACAGACTGGGAAAGCCTGCCAGTTCCTGTGCTGCCTGAATTCAGATGGGGCTAAACAGTGACTTGTAAGGCAAGTTACACAGCAAAATGGGCTTCACACTGATGGTGTCAGATGAAAATTAGTCAAGACTGCAATATGAAGCAATTTTTTTTTTTTTTTTTTAAATTGAATACAGTGAAACATTTTGGCCCTCTGAGCTGGGGGGCATATCCAACCATGCTTGTTACTGTATAGATTGGGCTGGGAATCTGATCATCCTAGACGGGATAAAATATTTCCTTATAGTCTGAATATTGTAAAGACTCCCAGACATGGCCTGTAGTTTGGTTTGGAGGAGGGAAAAGAAATTGATCCAGTAGAAAACCATGCAGTCACTGGAAGGTCCTGTGTCATATGATTCATGTCTCTTTAAGACATGCAGTCACTGGAAGGTCCTGTGTCATATGATTCATGTCTCTTTAAGACATGCAGTCACTGGAAGGTCCTGTGTCATATGATTCATGTCTCTTTAAGACATGCAGTCACTGGAAGGTCCTATGACATATGATTCATGTCTCTTTAAAACATGCAGTCAACTGGAAGGTCCTGTGTCATATGATTCATGTCTCTTTAAGACATGCAGTCACTGGAAGGTCCTGTGTCATATGATTCATGTCTCTTTAAGACATGCAGTCACCGGAAGGTCCTGTGTCTTATGATTCATGTCTCTTTAAGACATGCAGTCACTGGAAGGTCCTGTGTCATATGATTCATGTCTCTTTAAGACATGCAGAAACTGGAAGGTCCTGTGTCATATGATTCATGTCTCTTTAAGACATGCAGTCACTGGAAGGTCCTGTGTCATATGATTCATGTCTCTTTAAAACATGCAGTCAACTGGAAGGTCCTGTGTCATATGATTCGTGTCTCTTTAAGACATGCAGTCACTGAAAGGTCCTGTGTCATATGCTTCATGTCTCTTTAAGACATGCAGTCACTGGAAGGTCCTGTGTCATATGATTCATGTCTCTTTAAAACATGCAGTCAACTGGAAGGTCCTGTGTCATATGATTCATGTCTCTTTAAGACATGCAGTCACTGAAAGGTCCTGTGTCATATGCTTCATGTCTCTTTAAGACATGCAGTCACTGGAAGGTCCTGTGTCATATGATTCATGTCTCTTTAAGACAAAAGGTAAAGACAATTCTGAGTCACAGCCGAGGCTCATGGAGGTGAGGTAGTAGAAATTGCAACAGAGACCTCCACCTGTGCAGAGACTGCATTCAGATTGCAAGACTACCCATTTTCAAAGTTGGAGTTCGGACTGAGACAAGATGCCATAAAGGAAGCGGATAGATCTTGAGTCACTCCTTGAAAGTGTAGAAAGTGTATTAGTAGATAGACTGCAGAAAAGGGCTGTAGAGATGCCATCATTCTTAGGAATAAAGGACTGAAGACAAGTCAGTGTGGACTGTTGGCCATGAAAAGAGGATAAGGCATAGTTTTGTAGCTGACTGGTCAAGATGAGCGAGGTAGACAGTCCCAAAAAAGAGGCTCATAAACAGGCAATTCTAAGTCAAGTAAGCTAAAACATAATAAAGCAGAAAAAAGCCCAGATGAACAAAACATTTTGGAAGAGACTTTCTTAAGAGTAACATTACTGAAAGCAGAAAGAGGTTTTGCTTTACCATTTCAGAGACAAAACATTCCAGCCATTAAGTTAAATAAGTCAGAAACAACCTTATGGCATTAAGATTAAAGTCACAAAGGCTATGGCAGATAATGATCAGTAAAAAAACAAAAATATAAACAGATCTATAGGCAGATGCATATGTTGCCTGTACAATACTATAAACCTAAGCTAGGGGCAGACTGAACTGCCAACATTCTTACCTACGTAGTTTCCTATGTCTTCGCATAATTAGAAAAAAAACAAAAAATGCTGTACACTGCTGTTAATGTTTTGTCATCTAACTTTCTTAATGATGAAGCTGTAACCTCTAGATGGGTTTTCTTTCCATTTTATCAGACTCTATGGCTCATTAGCATGTTTTATAGAAGCCTTAGCAAATTCTGAAGAAAAAAACTGATTTTGAAAACTCTTGTTTTCCATAAACTAATGCCTGTGTTTTACCAATGATTCTTTGTATGTGCACTAAGTACTAAATACATGTTGTGCAATATATTTTCTGACAGTTTAATGCTGAGGGTGAAGAATATGATTTGTATCTATTAATTGGAGATTCAATTGTTACAGGAACTGATACTTCCATTTGCCAAGAAGGTAATGAACATCAAAGTGTTATGCTTGCCAGGAGCAAAAATTCAGGATGTGAGTAGTGCACTGGGATGCCTTAATGTAAGGAAGTATGGACCTGTTTTTATTAATGTTTGTACAAATGACCTCATCTTCAAAGACTCGCTGACCGTTAATAGGAAATATACAGCCCTCTTAGGTAGCATAACTTATGCAAATGTTAAGGCATACTTTTGCAAATCACATTTTGAAAGGAGATTCAGACCAGTGTGAATAACAAATATTTGGGGGTAAATACCTACATGAAAAAATATCACATTTTAAAAAGTGAAAATGTGCCAAGATTTGGGCACACATATTTAGACAGGATGGAGTCCACTTGCCAGTGTAAGGGAAGAATTTTTGCAGCAGATATATTGCAATATTTGACCAGCACAAGACAAGAATTTTATCAGGTCAGAAATGGAACAGTTAAAAGAGCAAAACTTGATTTTTCTGTGTTGATTGTTAATGTTAGGAATATTAGTAATAATGCTTTTTATTGGAAAATTTCATATGCTCACATAAGGTTAATGTTGTTATTGTTTGTGAAACATGGTTTAAGAGCAGTGACTGGAAGCCAGTCATTTTTACTGTAACAGACATTCTAACAAACACAGGTGGAGATGTTATGATAAGGTGTAAAGACTGAGGCCTATGATTTTACATGTTTGATGATAACACCAATACTGTAGATTTTGTAATTGTGACAGTAAAGACAACCTTGGAACAGATTACAATTTTTGGAGCATATAGACCACCAAAATTAAGTGCTGATAAGGTAGAGAAATTTATAAATTTCTTGCATAAAACACGGAAGGGATAAATAATAATAACCAATAAAATTTCCAGAAACAGACTGTAATAAAACTGATTCTACAACATTAGTAAAGAAATTATTTATAATGTATGTTCATGAACAACAATTATTTCAGATTGTTAAAAAAACACTAGGTTATGGAATGTACTGGACATTGTTTGTGTTCCAAAGGAGAGGATTGTTCCTTTTACATCAGGTTTTACCACCACAGATGTCCAGTGATTATGGGCTTATAAAGGTTAAAATTTTGCTAGGTAATTCTGCCAACTGAAATCTAAACAAATGCACACAAAATTAATAACCAATTATATTAAAGCAAAACAGTCATTATGTAAAACTAATTAGAGATATGCATTCACTGGAAACACTGCAGTAGAAATTTTGAAAGAAAAATAGTTTTAATGTAAAAAATTAAAAAAATGTTTATTTACTTTTTATTTATTTATTTTATCCTTTGTTGACTGAGTTAGTTCCACTAGGCTATTAGCCTCTTTTCAGGGGAGACCCTAGGTGATATTTATACTATAAAGGGAAATTTGGCCAGGGCAATGGGGAACTTCTTTACTTTTCATTGTTGTAAGTGGGACCCATTTTGGATGAGCATTTCCTGTTTCCATTCCAGCACAGAGGTGGCCTGGAAAAACAGGGAGGCAAATGGAAAGAGAAGGAGATGATGGACTGGTGAAAGAAATGAAGGAGAAAGTAAATATAGAGACTGTGGAATGTGTGCAGGTTTCTAAGGAAATATTTCAAAGAAACCCGTTTGATGGAGTTGAGTCAGCAAATGATGGATATATAACAATAACCCCCCAGTCAGAAGGGTTGTGGGATGGTGGACTGATTAAGTTAAAGAAATGGTGGTGCAGAGTAAACCAGAAAATGAAGGAGATGTTTCCTGGGGGAGGGGCATTATGGAGAAAATACAAAAGGAAGATGCAGAAATCATTCTTAAGAATAGTGGTGAGATGGAAAAGAAAACATATTCAGAGAAAGTAAAAGAAGGCAAAATTGAAATAGCAGGAAAAAAAAGGTAGAAGAAAATTAACTGAAGTACATGGTAAGGATTCAAAGTAAAGAAGACAAAGAAATGGACAGGTATTAAGTGTGGGACAATTTAATAGCCCCCTTGGGTGTAAAAGCACATGACGTAAGAGTATGTATTCTTATTAAAAAAAGAGACATTTTGTGACATTGTATTTGAGACTGTTTTTTCAATGGAAAATTTTATTGGAGAATATGAAAAAAGATAGACTGTAACCCATGGAATCTTTAAGTGACAAAAGCATTTAACACGGAAACAAAAAAGAAGATTCATGTGCAATTTTAAACAGAGGCAGAAAGGCTTTGAAAGGACATCTGAAAGCTATATGTAAAGAAGTACTGGACATTGCAAACATTTGTAACAAGGTGGGGGAGGTTATTGACTGGTGGCAGGGATTGTAAAACTGTGTTAAAAATAGAAACAGAAAAAATAATACTTATACCAAGCATTTTAAATGTGGAGTGGAATAGAGGCGTTGTAAAATACTGGGGATAACCCATGACATGTTTTTTTTCTGTGCAAAAGAAGGACATTTGATAAGCAACTGTGACAAAAGAAAATGTTATATTTGTGGGGAAATGGGACATGATGCAAAACAATTTGAATTGAAATGTTATAAATGTAATAGAATTGGACATTTATAGATGGAATGCAAAAATGAAAACATGATTAAGGACAAAGAAATAGAAGAAAATGAACAAAGAGAAGACATTTTAGAAGTAGTAGAAATAGAAGGAAATTTAGATGAGAAAATAATAAAGAATACGTAGAAGAAGGTTCTGAAATAAGTGATGAAGAAGATGCAAATGAAAAAAAAAAGCATTCCATCGGTAAAAGGGTGAAAGACAGAAACAGAAAATGTAAAGGGATAAGTGCAAAAGAAAGAAGAAATGAAATGGATAAAAAAGAATTTACAAAACTGTTGATTGGGGTTGGTATAATGGTTAAGGTGTTTGACTTACAAACACAAAGTACAGTGTTTGATTCCTACCTTTGACAGGGAAATTGGCTAGGCTTAAAATGGCTTCTTAAGAAACTTAGTCTAGTAATTAGCTATGAACTTATGAAACCACAAATCTAAGGAAATGGGAAAATGAAAAGTTTGGAGTGAATAGTATTAAGAATATAGTAAGAAGGACAGGGATTTTGGAGTGGTGTAATACATGTAATGTAGATGCAATTATATTAGAAGACAAGATTTTTAACAAATGAAGAAAGATTACAAACATAGAAACAAGACACAATATTTTTAACAAATGAAGAAAGATTGCAAAGAAAGAAACGATGGTGAGGAAAGATAATCTGGAATTTGGGAATGAGGTATGTTCTGGAATAGCCATATTGTAAAGAAATCCAGTAAAGATATTAGATTTAACTTTAGCAAAAATGGGAAGATTAAACATTGTTGATTTAAAATGGAAAGAACAAGCATATCGAATTGTTATATGCTTATACTAATTGTAAAGAAAAGGAAAGCTTATTTCATCAGATTGTTGACTTTGTACTGATAAATATGAATATCAAAACAACAAGTCGCTTTAGCTGTGATTTAAGAGGCAAGCATAAAAAAGGAAATTTTAAGAAAATGAGAGAAGTTACAAGATATGGCAAGTTAAAACACTGGGACAAAAATCCAGGGGCTTACAAAATGGGTCATGTATAGAACTGAAATTGATTATTTTTTAGTATGAGAAGATTTACTTATAGGATAAGGGAAGGTAGTTCATAGATTAGTTCATAGATTAGTATTAGGCTAACTGCCCTTGCGAGCCATTTTAAGCCTAGCCGATTATCCCCTGTGAGATTCAAACCCTGTACCTTGTGTTTGTAAGGCAAACACCTTAACCATTAGGCCACCCTCCCAACCCCTGAAATGGTACTTTCTATCATTATGTTCTAAATCTTGAAAGTTGAAATGGGAATTGATCATCTTGCAATATGGCTGCAAATAAAGGAAAAGAAGGAATATATAAAAATTGGCAAAGGAATAATAAGGCAAGTGAAAAGCATGGAATGAAGAAGAAAAGAGACTGGTAATACAGTTATGAAAAGATCATATTACTATGAGAACATTTTATAAAAATTGGGCTGAATGCCGGATGATATTTAAGAAAAAATATAAAAAAAATGTTTTTATAGTGGCAATATGAGGTGAGAACAGTAGAGAAAAAAATAACAAAGAACACATGATGCATTGGAAGATTTAGAACATAATGATAGAAAGTACTTTGACAAAGACAAAGAATTATATGAAAGAAATCAAGAAAAAATGCAAGAGTTGTTAAATAAGTAAAAAAATTTTTACAAGGAAAAAGAGAAGACATATTAAGTTACTTGAGCAGGCTAGTAAAGAAGATGGTAGTGTAATGAGTGAAATAAAAAAATGTAAACTGAGAAATAAAAAGAACTCAGGAAAGGATTATGAATAGTGTAGTACAATATGTACAAGAAATGCTTAAAGGAAAAATAAGGTAGTAAGACAAACATAGAAACTAAAAAAGCTAAAATAAAAAGAGAATAACGAGTTGAACAAACAAATTTCCTTAAATGAATTAAAGTATTAGGAAAAGTAAGTATAGATTTGACTGCAGACCCAGATGGAAAAGGATATGAAATATATAAAAATTTAAGGGACTAGTAAAAAAAAATTAAGATTTTGAATGAATGGTTAAATGAAGTTTTTATATATAAAGAATTAGTTAGTGGAATACTTAAATTCATATGGAAGAATGAAGATAGAAGTCAATTAAAAAAATGGAGACTGATAGTATTGAATAATTATAAGATCATTATGAAAATAATACAAAAGAGATTTGAAACTAAAATTTATTTATTTAACATTTGTTAATGAGGAAAGTCCAATTTGGAACGAAACCAATTTTCAGCAGAGGCCCAGGGAGAAATGCTCTAGACGCATGTCTTTGTAACATGGGAGGAAACCGGAGCACCCAGAAGAAACCCACACGAATGCAGGTAGGACATGCAGACTCCTCATAGAAGGCACTCTAGCCAAGAATCGAACTGGAGAACCTCTTTCTTTGAGGCGACAATGCTACAGCTGCACCATTGCACCATTCAGTGGAAAATAAATACATTTTGTAAAATGGAAAATATTGTGGAAGATAGCACATATAATATAAAGGAGAAGGGTTTTCAAAAATTATTAAGGATAGTTGGAGAAATTGTGGATGATATTACTAACAGAAAAGAAGAAGCAACAATCATTATAGGAGACCTTAGTAAGGCATTTGACACAATTGGACATGAATTCTTATGGGTACTAATGAAAGAATATAATGTAAATGTGAAAGTTAAGAAATTATGTATGGCAGCATATAATAATAATAAAGTAAAAATACTTGTAAACAGCTGTTTAAGCCAAGAGATACATATGAAGAATGGTGTAAGACAGGGATGTCCAATGATTTATATAATCTTTGCATTTGCTATGAATGTGATAGTATGTGAAATAAATTACAAATTAAAGAGGTGGGGTGTATAACACCTGAATGGTTAAGAATTCCAGTTTTGTTAACATATGCATATGACTTTAAAATAATTGCAAAAAACAAGGAATAAAATAAGTAATAATTTGTACAAGTGAGTGTCTAGAGATGATAGGGTTTGGCTTTAAATAAAGAGAAAAGTAAAGGTTCAGGTGATGTAGTAAAGAATGGGAGTATATATATATATATATATGAATGAAATTTGTGTTTTAGGTATAAAATTTGGGAATAAAGATGTAAGTAGAATTCCATGGGAAAAAACAATAGAAATATGACAAACCTGTCTTTTTAGGAGAGGATATAAATTATTATTAAGAAAAAGGCCCATTTGATAAATTCGGTGTTGATCAGAAAACAGTGTACTTAGCAAGTGTATTTATGTTGCCATCAGTATTTGAAAAGGAATTATTGCAGATTTTTTTTTCATTTATATGGGGTTCTAGATTAACACCAGTAAAAAGAGGAGTTTTGTATGTAAATAAAGAAGAAGGAGGTTTAGGGTTAGTTAAATCAGTGGTATACACTGCTCATTAAATGTGTACAAAGTGTTAAAGTGGATAAATGAAAAAGATGAGGGATTAGTAGTATAACTGTATAAATATAAGAATGATACATTTTGGGGTATGGTAAAAAAGAGTAAAAGAGAAAAAGAGTGTATAAATAAAGAAATAAAATGTTACAAGAAAAAAATATTTTGTGGAAAATAAAAATTGGTGATATAGAAGAAGATAGAAAAGTATGGTATAAGACTGTAATGATAAAACATTACTATATAAAATCATGGAGAAATCTAACAGATGAAAAAATTAAAGCTATAAAAATAAGAAGCAAATAGTGTAATCAGAATGTAAAATGTCAAGATTTGTTGTGGACACTGCTAATAGATAAATTGTCAGTAAAAGGAAATATGCCATATAAAAAAGAAAAGTGATAGAATATGTCTACATTGTCAAGACGAAGAAACTACAGAACATCTGTTTTTGAAATGTTGAAGAGTAAAAAAGTTATGGGGAATCTGTATAAAGAAGATTTTTTTGAAGATGTAAAATAAGTGGATAAAATAAACATGGGTATGATTAAAATGGATATTATAAGAATAGAAGTAAAGAATATGTTAAAAGAATAGATAAAAAGTTATTTTATGTTATATGGATTATATAGAATGAAAGAAAAAATGAAATTATGTTTACTGATAAATGGATTTTAGCAACAATATGATGTGAAATTAGATGGTGGTTATGAAAAAGGAGTGTGGGTATAACAGGATGAAAATTTAGCATGATTATAAAGGAAGTTATGAATATGTGTAAACAGATTTGTATATTTATTTATTTACACATATATAAATATGTGTAAAATGTAAATATTTTGTAAATTAGAGTTATTTTTATATATAAATAAAGGACCCCTACTCTTTTTGATAGGTACCATAGGATCTTCTACATCCACCTGAGCTACCATTAATTCAAAAAGATGGGGCCTCAGTTTAACATCTCATCCAAAGGATAACACACTCAGGAGTACATCACACTCTTATGACGCATTGCAGTGTCAGAAATTGATCTACTTGGTCTGGGGAAATAAAATGTATAGCCCTCTGCATCAAAGGCAAGTATGCTACCTAACAACAGGATATAGGTACACAAGGCCAAGAAATATGTTTCCATAATAACAAGATAATTAAGATGAGAAATACAAAATATAAGAAATGGAAATAGGGTCAGACTAGAACTCCAAAAACCAAAATACACAAACTGAGCACACAAGTTAAAAATAGTGTATGAGAAGACTGGGAAGCATTTGAAGAAAATATATATGAAGATATTGAGTACAGGAAGAAAACATTTTATAGATATATTTGATGTGGTAGGAGTAAAGACATAGAAATCAGTAAACTGTGGGCAGATTCTAAAATTTTATCTGATACTGTTAATCCTCGTTCATTCCTTATGCATGGGTATCGGTTCCAAGCTCGGAACCGAGCTGGCCATGTTCCAAGCTCGGAGCCGAGCTGGCCATTTTCCAAGCTTGCCTCAGCTTCAAACTCTCGAGCTAAACTCTTACCCACAATTCCCCTCTCCCTGTTACCTCAGATTTCATTTGCCGCGTTGCCATCCGGTTGTGTCAAGCTACTTCCCTTGAGCTGAGTACAGTCAATTGTTGTTTAAGTGCTTTACAAATTACTTTTCTGTCAGAAAAGTTGATCTTTTATTGTCTCTTGCCCTTTCACATCTGGTGTTCATAATTTCCTCAGGTTTTTTCTGTTCTTTACTTACCCTTTGCACTGCAAGGTAATTTTCTCCTTACCATCGTTGGTAATACTTTTCCCTTTCTCTTTCTTACCTTCGGGTACTCTCTTGTACCATTGTTGGTACTTTTCTATTTGTTAATATGGCAGATAAAAAGGGTAGTCCGGGGTTTAAGCAGTGTTCTGATTGTGGACACAAACTGCCTACTTCTGATGCACACTCTTTATGTGTTTATTGTTTGGGAGCTTCCCATTTATCTGTTGAACCACCTTACACTATATGTGAAAACTTTTCTAATAGAACTTTGTTAGAAAGGAAAAATAAGCTGATACTGAAGGGACTTCTAAAATATCCCTTTTTAAAGGCTATTTCTGGGTCAGAGGTCTCAACCCCTCCTAAAGCCCATAAGAAAATGGATGTTTCTACTAAGACTAAATCCTTGCCTTCGTCCCCGGCTGGGGACTCTCACCAACCAAAATCTAAAAAGGCTAAAATTTCAGCTTCTGAGCTCTCTCAGTCAGCCCCAGTGCTTTTGGTGCCTAGACATTCGGCACCAAGGCCTTCGGCTCCATTAGTGATTTCGGCTCCATCCTCTCCTGCAGCCTTCTACATATTGGCACCAAGGGGCTCATCAGTTCAGACCGTTACCACTGTATTGGCACCGACCGTTCATTCGGCACAGACCTTCACCGCTTCGGCTCCGAGATCTTCCTCGGAACCGAGGCCTTTATTATTGACTCCAGTTTTGTCGGTTCCAGCTTCGGTACCGACAACCACTTCGGCACCGATCCCTGTTTCGGTGCAGACAATGACATCGGCACCGATGACTTCTTCAGTGCAGACTACAGTAGTTCAGTCTTTCTCGGCACCATTGTCCTAGGTGCAGTCAGATGAGATGGGCACCGAGTCTGCCTCTTTTGTGGACAGGCCTCTTTCTCCCTCAGTCTCTGTGAGGTCCACTAGAAGTCTTTCTGAACATGATGTGTTGCATCTTGTGGACCAGGCATTCTTGGCCAGAGGTATTCCACCCCCCAGGAACTATCCTTCCTTGGGAGGTGATCACTCATCTCCAAAGACACCTTCTTATTCTCCTCCTTCATTGCCTTTGAAGTCCATGGATATAGTACAGTCTTCCCCTTCTGCAGTTCCCTTTATGGATCTCACTAAGGAACTGCAGTTGCCTTCATGGTAGGAAAGTTTTGCTATGACCCAGGATGTCAGCTGTGACAAGCATAGTTTGCTGCTCGACAGCCATCCAGGGACTCTTAGTCGGCAGGCTGTGCCACTTAGGGGAGGAGTGCCCCCTGTCCTTGACATACACTCCTCTCTGGGTGGACCAGCCTTCCAACTGATGGAGAAGGCTTTCACTGCTGCTGGCGATACCGGACTGTCTATACCTCCGCCCTCCTCTGGTACACTGGTTTCACATGTCGCACCTAGCGGACACCGGGTGCAAGGGCCTCAGGACATATTCCCTCAGGAATCCCCTTTTCTGTTGTCTTCCCCAGCTTCTCCCACTGAGGAGGTCCACCGGAAAAGTTCCTGTAAGAGGAAGCACATGGACTCCACAGAGGAGTCCCTCACCGAAGACACAAATTTCGATGAGGGGGAAGGATCCCCTTGGTCACCCTCTGAGGTATCCTTTGGTGATATCCTTGAAATCCTGAAACAGAGAGGTGACTGGCAGCCCTCTAATCTGACCCCTGAGGAATCTGTGTTCCTGCAGGTCTTTCGCGCCTGGCCCCCTACCTCCTGGGTTACTCCACCTGCCGATGAACTTGTCAAGTTAATCGTGCAGCGTGCTTGGAAGGCACCTGATACTGTTGAAGCTATTCCTCGGAGGCCAGATAAGCTCTTGTCCCCTCCTGGTTCAGATCCCCATTGCTCCAAAGGTCTTCCTGTAGATGCTTTGGTGGTTGCAGCTGCAACAAAAAAGGATCTGGCAGAAGAAGAAAGCCAGACTGTCTATCTGCCTAACAGAGAGTCCCGGGCCCCGGACAGAATAGGGAAGTGCACTTTTGCTTCAGCGACCTTTGCTATCAGGTTTCTGAATTATATGGCACATTTTACCAGGCTTCAAAGGGATCTGGTTTCTGTGCTCTCTGAAACCTTGGCTGGTGCAGTGTCTGATGAGGTCCGTGACAAAGTGGCCTCTCAGCTGGCCACCATTTATTCTATATCTAAGTCCTCTATGCAATTGATATCTCACGCATCCGAAGGAGCAGCTAGAGTGGCGGGTTCAGCTGCGGTCTTGAGACGACACGCCTGGATGCGCTTGTGAAACTTTGCAGAACCTTTTAAGTCTTCCTTTCTTAATGTCCCCATTGAGCCCTCCTCATTTTTTTGGCCCAAAGTTAAAAGCACACTGGCCAGATGTGAACAAGATGGTAAGACCCTTTCTGCAGTAGGTGTCCATTATTCTTCCCCTCAATGTGCTTTCTCCCGAAACCAAAAGAGTGGGAAGATATGGTTCAAGAAATCTCAGGGTCCTTTCCGTGACACACAGACCAAGTTCTCCCCCAGTGGCAGAGGGGGAAACTCACAGGGAAGATGCTCCTTTCAGGGCAGAGGGGGACTGTGTAACCAGGGTTCCAGGGATTCTTTCCCTGGTCAATCCTACCAGTACTCCTGAAGAGTGGCCCAACTCCTTTCCTCTGGAGGTGGTTGGGGGACATTTCTCCTTGTACCCTTCTGCCTGGCTAACCATCACCACTGATTCTTGGGTACAAAGGATCATAACCAGAGGTTATCATATCCCCTTCATCTTTGTCCTGCTTCTTTAAAAAATCTTCCCGACGTTCCACCCAGTCAAAGGGAAGAAGCAGCACTAGCGATAGAAAAGCTGCTAAGAAAAAGAGTCATCCAAATATTCCCTCCAGACCAGATATGATCCAGATTCTACTCAAGACTATTTTTGGTGCCAAAGAAAACTGGGGACTGGAGACCAATTTTGGATCTCAGTGTATTGAACAAGTTTGTGAGAGTACAAAAATTCCAGATGGTCACTATACAGTCTATCCTCCCACTTTTGGAAAAAGATGATTGGATGTGCTCTATAGATCTTCAAGATGCGTACTACCACATAAAGGTGGACAGGCCATCAAGAAGATTTGTGCGCTTTCGTGCAGGAACCAGTCACTACCAGTTCAGAGTACTGCCCTTCAAACTCTCTACAGCCCCCAGAGTGTTCACAAAGTGCATGGCAGTTGTCACAGCTCACTTGCGACTTTGAGGATTCCAGGTGTTTCCATACCTAGACGACTGGCTCATTTCCTCCCCTACCAGACATCTACTGGAAAAAGCCCTGGCATACTCTCTCCTCGCTGCTCAAAGGCTAGGCATAACCATAAAATGGCAGAAGTCCAAACTCACCCCATCTCAGTCGACAGAATTTATAGGGGTTATCTTGGACACAAAAAACTGCAGAGCTGCTATTCCAGAGCACAGAATTTTAAGGATAAAGCAACAACTAATTCCAATCCTTTCAAAGGAAAAATCCATGGCTCACTCGGTTCTACAGCTGTTGGGTTCCATGGCAGCCTCCATCACCATTGTTCCCCTGGCCAGGTTTCACATGAGGCTTCTACAATGGCTACTGCTCACCCAATGGTATCCTTTTCAGCATTATCTTTCAGCCATGATTTGAGTAACGCACAGGTGCAAACAAGATTTAAATTGGTGGATGACACACAATCTCTCACAATGGTCTCGCCCCTTTCCCCCCCAGCAACCCAAGGCCACAGTGACCACGGATGCCTCCGTGATGGGATGGCTATGTCAGGGACAGATAGTCCAAGGCACTTGGTCCCAACTGGAGGCCCATCTGCATATAAATGTTCTAGAGCTGAGGGCGGTGCTTCTGGCATTACAAGCATTCCATCCCCTGCTGCCATCTGGGACAATTGCGATTCAATCAGTCAACATGGCGGTGGTCTGGTACATCAACAAGCAAGGTGGAACCAAATCTTACATCCTTTGTCGAGAGGCCATGAGGATATGGAAATGGGCGATGGCTACCAACCATTTTCTTCTAGCAACACACATTCCCGGGAGTTCCAATGTGATAGCAGGACAGACTCAGGAGGTGCATTCTGCAACCTCATGAGTGGTCTCTGAATCCTTTGATAGCGGCGGAGATTTTCCACTGCTGGGGTTGTCCTTGCTGTGACCGCTTTGCATCCCCGACCAATTACAAATGCAGCAACTACTTCACCCTGATTCCCCTTCTGGGACAGTCACCCAGGGACATTCTAGTCCACGATTGGCCCTCGGGTCTTCTCTGCACATTTCCGCCCTTTCCTCTCATTCCCCAGTTTCTGAAGAAAGCCTGGCAGTTGAAGAGCAAGGTAATCCTCATAGCACCATATTGGCCACTTCAGATTTGGTTCCCATTCCTTTGGCCTCACCTACTAGATCGACCATGGATTCTCCATCCAATCCCGGAGTTGATCTCACACCCACAGAACCTGATTCATCCCAACTTGAACAGCCTGAAGCTCATGGCTTGGCTACTCCAACTCCCTTGATTGCCAGGCAGAATGAGCTTTCTTTACCAGCACGTGATATTCTCATTGCTTCTCATAAGTCTTCCACTAGAATTACTTATCTGGGCAAGTGGAAAAGATTTACCTGTTGGCTGAAAGATAAACAAGTAGACCCCTTTTCAGCACAAGTGTCGATAATACTAGACTATCTGGCCGACCTGTTTCAGTCGGGTCTGTCGACCTCTACCATTATAGTTCATTTGGCTGCAATTTCTAATTTTCATGAGGGTGTCCAAGATTCCTCTCATATGTCCCATAAATTGTGCAAGACCTTTATAAAAGGTGTGAATCATCTGAAGCCACCTTTTAGAGAACCTATTCAACCATGGGATTTATCATTAGTTCTACAAGCTCTGACAATGGCACCTTTTGAACCGGCCTCTTCTTGTGACCTCAAGTATTTGTCATGGAAAACCTTGTTTTTGGTCCCTATTACTTCTGCCAGATGTATTTCTGAACTTCAAGCTTTATGTATCAAGACTCCATACTTGATTTTTCATAGAGATAGAGTGTCTCTGAGAGCTAATCCGTCATTTCTGCCTAAAGTGATCTCTGAAATGTCCATTAATCAAGCCATTGAATTGCCAGTTTTCTTTCCCAACCATTCAAACAGAGGAGAATATTGCCTGCATACCCTAGATATACACAGGCAAATCTGTTTTTACTTAAACAGGACTAAACCCTTTCATAAATCTGACTGGTTATTTTTGGCCTTTTCTGGATCTAGATTAGGATCGGCTGTTGCTAAGGTCACATTAGCTAGATGGTTGAAGGACTGTGTGACTTTTATTTACACACAACATAATATCTCGTTGCCTACTACCATGAAAGCTCATTCAACAAGGTCAGTGGCAACTTCTGCTGCCTTCCATGCCAGAGCTTCTTCACATGACATCTGTGCAGCTGCAACTTGGGCTACGCCTCATACCTTCATCAATCATTACAAATTGGATTTGGCCTCCAGGGGAAGAACATCTTTCGGTTCTATGGTGCTCAGCAATGTCCTTCCATGAGAGCCTCCCAGGAATAGAGGTAGCTGGGGACCCTGTCCCATGCGTAAGGAATGAACGAGGATTAACAATATCAGATAAAGAAGTTATGTCTTACCATAACATTCCATCTGTATTGTTGATCCTCATTCAGTCATTACGACCCTCCTTCCTTCCCCCTCCTGTGGTTTCTAGTGGATCTCACCATCCAGTTCTCTTAGGTTTGACCAGAGGTAGCCTCTACCTTCTTTAACTTGCAAACTCAATCTGAGTAACAGGGAGAGGGGAATTGTGGGTAAGAGTTTAGCTCGAGAGTTTGAAGCTGACGCGAGCTTGGAAAATGGCCGGCTCGGTTCCGAGCTTGGAACCGATACCCATGCTTAATGACTGAATGAGGATCAACAATACAGATGGAACATTATGGTAAGACATAACTTCTTTTTCTCAAACACAACAGGCTACAGATTTACAAAATCCTATGCAAAACAGTTTGGCTCCACTAAGAGGGGTGATAAATTGTGCTAGTAACATCCAGCTAACTTCAGATACTGAAATTAATTCATAATATGTTGAAAAAGAACTATACCTGACAAAAACAAAGCACAGGGAGGAGATGGAATTAGTAAAAATGACCTGCAACACTTCAGCGTGAACTTACAGTACCATTACATCTGTTATTTATGAGGTCATTTAAGCATGGCAAGATCCCTCAAGAATGTAAACATGCACTTGTTAAACCCATCTTTAAGGGGAAAGGACCCATAACTTTACATTGTTGTTGTGGAAAAATAATGAAGAAGGTTATTTGGCTACATTATTATCAGAAATGGAATGGTTGGGATTTGAAACCACATATTAGCATGCATATGATAAAAATAGATCTATAACGAATACCATGATGATCTATAATAATGTAATAACAAGCTATAAAAGAAAAAAATGATATCATCATACATAAAACACTGATCAATAAATTAGAACAACAAGGTATTGATGTAATCTTGATAAGATAGCCACATGGCTTATGAATAGGATGTGGCAAGTATCATATAGCAAGTGGACAGGTGAAATTTTTGGTTACAGTCATGGTATCACAAAAGGCTTTGCCCTAGGCCCATACTTATTAAGAGTGTATCTTCCAGCTCTAGGTTTTTCATGTATAATATGCCCATACTTTGCTAATGAAAGGGAGTGGTCCAGTTGATAATGCATAAATTGAATGGTGAATATTTAACACAGCACACAGTGATTTATTTAAGGACCTGGGTAAATGGATAGATCCAGCTATGAGTTTTTCTAATCATATCAGCCAATTGGTTAATCATAGTTAAGAACTATAGGTTGCATAAAAAGGATTTATAAAGTCTAGGAAATCAGATATGATGAAGTCATTGTTTGTTAGTTACATTAGACCCAGACTTGAGTGTGGAATAATAATATGAAAGCGTTTAAAAAAAAAACAAGCGTGAGTCAACTGGAAATAGTAAAGTGGAAATATACCAGAAGCATCCATTTATTTAACATTTGTTTACCTGGAAAGTCTGACTTGGAACAAAGCCAATTTTCCACAGAGGCCTGGGAAGAAACACTTCAGATGCATGTCTTTGTGATGGGGGAGGAAACCACACAAACACAGGGAAGACATGCAGACTCCACACAGAAGGCACCCCAGCCAAGAATCAAATTGGAGAACCTCTTGCTGTGAGGCAACAACCCTACCGCTACACCACTGTGCAGTACCTGATATGAAATTTAAGTAATTATGAAAGACTAAAATATCTGAACTTAAAAGTGTCTGATGTAGGTATTTAAGAGGAGACCTTATTCAGGTATATAGGGCATTTGGAGACAACTACCTCTGGGAATGTTTGTGGTTAACAAAAAGTAGTAAAGAATCATCAGACAAACTATGTAGAAGATTCTATAGGAATGAGAAATGTACTAATTGATTCTCTGAGAGAGCAGCTGATGCATGGAATAGACTATCAAATAATATTAAAACAAGCACTAGGTTAGATACTTTTAAGAAAAGCCTGTACACTTATTACACTCATTATGCGAACACCTGTTTTGGTATATTGGCAGGCTAGAAGAGCATTAATGACTGTGCTTGAAATATTTGTGTGTGTTTGTATGCAATGCTAAACTTTCAGTTTGCTTTCACAGTATTGATAACTGAGACAGATTTCCATTTTCTAAAGGGAGGAAAAAAAATCAATATTTTGAGGAGTTTTGTAAACCTCTTGAGCTTAATCAACATTTATTATTCCATTATTAATGTGGCTTGACAACCTGTGCTGGCCCAATCTCTGTCCTTTGGAATTCCATGCAAATTTCAGTATCATTTGATTAACTTGCTTGAATCTAGTATCTACTATACTACAGTTCATGTTCTTGATCATAATTATCATCATCATCATCTTTGTCATCGGCAACTTCCTTTTTCCTATTTTCTACATGGGATCAGATTACCATGTTAACTGTCACTAGCTCTCTCTCTCTCAACATAGTCTCACTGTTCTACCTTCTTCAGCAGTCATACCTAAGTGTCTCAGGATTTCTCTCACACAGTACATACATTTGTAAACGGGATGTCCTAATTTTCTCTTGCCTTCTTCTTTTCTCTCTCTCAAGTTTTCTTCAACAAACCATCATTTGCTTTTCTGCACATGTGCCCGAGCCATCATAATCTGTTCAGTTTGACCTTTTATGCAAATGGACCTACTTTGGCTTCTGCTCTGATGTCCTCATTTCTTCATCTGTCCCACAGTATGCATCCTACCATCCATCTCAGGCACTTCATCTCTATCACCACTAGCTTCCTCGTGTGTTCTGCCTTTACTGCCCGGGTGTCTGTACTGTATAGTAGTACTGGTCGCACTACTGTTTTGTATGCCTTAGATGTTCATCGTGCATACAGCTGCAGTCATTACAGATGGGTTATCCTGCCTCGGTCGGCCGAATTCCAAAGTCTAGGTCCGGCGTCGGTTGTCGTCGCCTCTTCCCTGACATCAGTGCGGCAGGGGTACAAAAGAGGCAGCCAACGCCATTTTCTTCAGTCTTTCTTGCCGCGTGGTGCCCGAAGCAGAAGCAGTTCGCAAGTGCCGGTCGGCCAGCTCCTGAGATTTATGAAAGTATTTCAGCCAAAGTCTTTTTGAAAGCTAAGTACCCCGTTGGGGAAACTTTTCTTGCCTCAGACCGATGTCAGACAAAGTTAATAATTGCATTTCTTGTGGGAAGCAAATACCGCATAAGGATTTCCACTCTTTCTGTATATCTTGCTTAGGCTCAGACCACAACGTCTCGGCCTGCCGTTTTTGTGCTAGATTCAACAAGCACACTATTAAGCGCTGGGTGGAGTTCGCCCTTCATTATTTTGGCAAAAAATTTAATTATATCATGTCGCCGGATACTCCGACTCCAGTTTTGAGCAAAAGACGCAAAGATAAGGTCCGCACCGACTACTGAGACCACGCTTAGGCCGACTACCGGTTCTCCGGTTCTCAGCGAGGTGCCTACGCAGCCCCTGAGTACCGATGACACTTCATTACCGGTGATTACAGTACCCGAGGTCGCAGGCTCCTCGGACCCCATTCCTCCTGCAGCAACCGACGCCACTCTTGGCGGGGAAACTCAGAATTTAGACAGGCCTGCCATTTCTCATGGTGTCTTCAGGCCTTCCTCCTTCTCTATTAAAGCTTTCACTAAATCTAAAGCAGCCATGAAAACCAAAAAACACGGTCCTCAGACCTCCTTTCAAGGCCCCATGCCTAAAAAGCAGATGCTTAAAATGGCTGAGGATCTGATTACTCTTATCAGGGGTTCCCAAACCCCTCAGACAAAAGACCCAGATTAGAGGAAGACTACCCTTCCTCAAATCAAGCTTCTATTACCTCAGAACACTCTGAGGACCAGGATTATGCCTATTCACCTTTTGAAGACTCTGATGCTGAGGAGTCTATTCCCTCGGTCTCCCCCCCAGAGGACTACTCTTTTGGGGAAACCCTGCATACATTGAGGGAACACTTTCACTGGGAAGGCCAAGATTGGATGATGTGTACACAGAAGCCAGCCTTAATCCAGATTCTTTACCTCCAGCTCCTGTTAAATCAGACAGGTATTACCGGGTTCCTGATTCTCACCAGTTCCTATATAAAAGCCATACTGCTGACCCAGAAACTATTTCACAGGGTCCCAAGGGAATTAAGGCCTCTACTGCTAAAAACCCATTACCTTCAGAGAGGGATTCCGGAGCTTTAGAAAGGTGGGGGAAAAAGGTATACACCTCGGCCACTTTAACCATGAGGGCATTAAACTGTCAGTTCCATATGTTAAAGTATCAACAGTTTTTGTTCTCTCAGTTGAAAAGCAAAATGGCACAACCAGAACAACCAGAGGAGTTGCAGGATTTGTTGCATGGTGCAGAGCAAGTGGGTAAACATACCTTGCAGTGTGGTTTTGATGCTTTAGAGGCCTCATGTCGAGCTGCTGTTACGGGGTCTATTATACGTAGGCATGCTTGGCTCAAAGAGCAAACCTTACCAGATCATGTCAAGGCTAAATTATTAGATGCACCTCTTCAAAAAGATGTATTGTTTGGTGTTAAAGCTGAGGAGGTACTAAAGAAAATGGAGGAAAAAGCTAAATCAATGCAAACAGTAAAGGATTTCCTGCAGGTACAACCTCCATGTTTCAGCAGAAACTGGCCTTCAAAAAATTGGTCCTTTCCAGCCACGGACAGACCTCAAAGGGGCAGATACAGACGCCTTAGGGATAGAGGGCAACCTCAAGGATCTTTCAGAGCCAGACAGTGGCAAGCACCAACCCCAAGAGGTGGAGAAGATAGATCACAGTCATTTAGAAAACAGACACAATGACTTCCCCCTACACCTGCCAAGCAAAGCTTTAATGGCAGCACCTTTGGGCGGAAAACTGATATTATTCTCAAAAAACTGGCATATTGTTACAAAAGACAAATGGATCCTGGACATTATAGACAGAGGCTACAGATTCCACTTTCACACCCTTCCAAAAATGAGAGGCATGCCAAACCTGCCACAAAATCAAAGGGCAGAGGCACAAAACAAATTTCGCTCTCATGGACATGAAAGCGATTCAAGAGGTACCTGCAAAAGAACAAGGTCAAGGGTTTTATTCCAGACTATTCCTGGTACCAAGGAAAGACAAAGATTGGAGACCTATCTTAGACCTATCCATCCTAAACACATATCTACAGGTGCCAAAATTCAAGATGCTCACATTACAGCAACTTCTTTCCATGCTGGGCAAGGAGTCTTGGCTGGTAACATTGGACCTCAAGGAGGCATACCTGCATGTCCCTATCAGACAAGATTGCAGAAGATACCTCTGATTTCTTGCAGGTTCAACCCATTACCAATTCTCTGCATTGCCCTTTGGCTTATCTACTGCGCCCAGAGTGTTTACCAAATGCCTGGCATCAGTAATCGCCTTCTGCAGACTACAAGGAATACAAATCTACCCATATCTGGACGACTGCCTGATCCAAGCGGACAGCAAGGACATACTATTGCAGCACCTGGCGTTTGTAATAAAACTGTTGAACTACCTGGGATACACAGTCAACAAAAAGAAATCAAAACTAATACCCTCTCAACAAATAATTTTCCTGAGTGCCAGCTTGAATACAACCACCCAGATGGCCTACCTCACGCCAGACAAACAAGGGCAACTGTCTCAATACTTCAGCAAAATGGCAACTTTCACCAGGCTAACTGCAAGGAAAGTCCTGCAGGCTCTGGGGTTCATGGCATCTTGAATCCTACTAATCCCATGTGCAAAGCTGCATATGAGGAAACTTCAGTGGTACCTAAAAAACTTATGGTCTCAACACAGCCACAGCTTGGAAACAATTATACCACTCATTCCAAGCCTTCAAAAGGAATTTTTGTGGTGGGCTCAAGCATGCCAAAGAAACACAGGTCTCCCTTTCTGTGTACCTCAAGCAACTCAAATCATCACAACAGACACCTCAGACTACGCCTGGCGAGCACACATGACAGATCAGTGCATTGAGGGAAAATGGTCCCAAAAAGAGAAGCACCTACATATCAACCAAAAGGAAATGCTAGCCGTGCAAAATGCCATTATGACCTTCAAAGACCTACTGCATCCAGGCCAGCTATTGATAAGGACAGACAACACCACAGTGATGTGGTATATAAACAAACAGGGGGGAACTCATTCATACCCCCTGTGCAGGCAAGCCATGACCCTATGGAACACAGCACTGGAATTGCAAATTCAGCTACAGGCACAATTCCTGCCAGGGAAGGAAAACACACTGGCAGACAACCTAAGCAGAAATATGACAGATCCACACGAATGGAAGTTGCATCCTCAAGTTTTCACAAAGATAACTCAGGCATGGGGACAGCCAGACATAGATCTCTTTGCTACCCACAGAAATTACCAGTTGAAAAAATTCTGTTCAAGGACCTATCATCCACAGGCCTGGAAAGTGGACGCACTCTTTCAATTGGACAACATTGACAGTTTATGCCTTCCCTCCTCTTCCTCTGCTGCCCAAGGTTCTATTAAAAGCCAGAGCAGAGAGGCCGCAAATGATTCTCATTGCTCCAGACTGGCCAAGACAACACTGGTATCCACTCCTGAAGAGCCTGTCACATTCCTCACCATGGATCCTACCTCTAGTCCCTCTTCTGTTGTCCCAGCACAACTACAAGACCCTTCACAGTCAGCTCAAAACCCTAAATCTAGCTGCATGGAGAATTCCTTGATTTCCCAACAGACTCTCCTCTCCAAGGAGGTGCAGGATGTCATCTTGGAGGCCAGAAGACCTTCTACTAGAAAAGCCTACTCTGCCAAATGGAAATGATTTTGTGCTTGGAATCAAGAAAAGGGCCAGAACCCTTGGGTAATAAATATACCTCAAATTTTACAGTACCTAGCTGAGATGTTAAACAGTGGACTTTCCTTCTCCTCCATCAAGATCCACGCTTCAGCCATTTCTGCACAATACAACACAGATCCTCCTTTATTCTCACATCCTCTCTTAAGGCAGTTCCTCAGAAGGGCAAAAAATATAAAACCCCCAAGGAAACCACCAATCCCTGCTTAGGACCTCAACTTCGTATTGGAAAAGCTGACCCTTCCTCCATTTGAGCCAGCTTCTTCAACAGAACTACAATACTTGTCATGGAAAACAGCCTTTCTTCTGGCTATCACCTCAGCACACAGGGTTTCAGAGCTACAGGCCCTCATGGCTGTGCAACCATTCATCATTTTCCATCAGGACAGAGTTTCCTTATGAACCAACCCTACCTTTATGCCAAAGGTAGTATCCAGTGTAGTTTTGAATCAGACTATCCACCTACCTACCTTTTATCCAAATCCACAAAACAAAGGGGAAAGACTACTACATTCCTTGGACATTCACAGACAACTTCGTTATTATTTGGACAGGACAAAGCCATTCAGGAAATCCGAGCAACTCTTTGTGTCCTATACTACAGGTGCTCAAGGAAAGGCTATTTCCAAACAGACAATTTCAAAATGGATAGCCCACTGCATACGCTTTTGTTACTCATTTCATGGAAAAACTGTGCCTGCATGCATCAGATCCCACTCCACCAGGGCCACAGCTACCTCTGTAGCTTTCCTCAGGGGGGTTCCTACCAAGGACATTTTGGAAGCAGCCACTTGGAGTTCAGTGCACACTTTCTCCAAGCACTATCACCTTCCACTATACTCTAAATCTAGAGCGGGTTTTGCCACAGCAGTCTTGCAGGGCATCCTCGCTCCTCCTAGTTCCACTTAGTGCCTACCTCCCTTACTTAGCTTTGGGATTCTTCCCATCTGTAATGACTGCAGCTGTATGCACGATGAACATAGTACAGTTTTGTACCTACCATAAATGTAAATGTTCGAGTGCTCATACAGATGCAGTCCAGGTTACCCCCCCTCCGTCCCCTCTTAGGACAGGCCTTATGACAAACACCTTATCATACAACCTATTTGGGGTATTCTCTTATGGTGTATTTGCTTGCAACTACTGTTTTTTGATTATTCTATTTTACATGTTTGCATAACTTTATGTTTTGCCTTCCTTCTGGGGGAACCTGACATCTGGGGCAAGAAAAACTGAAGAAAATGGTGTCGGCTGCCTCTTTTGTACCCCTGCCGCACTGACGTCAGGGAAGAAGCAACGACAACCGACGCCGGACCTAGACTTTGGAATTCGGCCGACCGAGGACCCGCCTGATGGCAGGATAACCCATCTGTAATGGCTGCAGCTGTATGAGCACTCGAACATCTACATTTATGGTAGGTACAAAACTGTACTTTTTTGGCTTCTTTAGAATTCTTCTTTCACAAACTATTTCTCTCACTCTGTGCTAGATGGCTGTAGCTTTATGATCCTGGCTTTGACCTCTTCATTCTAACTTCCCTTTTCCTCAACCACCCCTTTCAGATACTTGAAGTTTTTAACCTGTTTCACTATTTTTCCTTCTATCTTAATTTTCAATTTATTCTGATTTTACCCATTTCCAGCCTTGACAACTAACTTGTTTGTACTCAGTTTATCCTGTATATCTTTAGTTTTGCATTCCATTCCCCAATCATTTGCTGAAGTTCCTGTTTGGAGTCTGCTTGTAATGCCACATATATGTTGACAACCTGTACCCTCCAGCCTGTTTACTAGTGTAATCCATCACCAGCATGACTAGCTAAGGGCCCAGAGATGAACCTTAAGGGATACCCACTCATGTTGGATCCCCTCTGAGAGTCTGAACACCGTTAATAGATATGTCATTGGATCCTTATGCTTAGCCTGCACTGATGTTGCCAATGTTTCTTCTACTTTCAACAGTTGCAGAATTGCCCTATTCAGTTTTCTTGGGAACTTGTGATATGCTTCGTCCAAGTCTAGAATGCCCAGATGTTCTTCGTGTTTCACTGTTGCAGTCATCACACTTGGGTTATCTGCCTGCAGGTAGCCCTCAGTCGGCCCGAATACCAGAGACTTAGTATTTCTGCATCAGATGCTGTTGCTTCTTCCATGATGTCAGGTCGTCAGGGGTATAAAAACAGGCATCCAACGCCATTACATCAGTCTTTCTTGCCGAGGAGGAGCCCAAAGCAGAAGAAGTTCGCAAGTGCCATTCGGCTGCTACATAAAGTTTTTGTTTTCAAGTTAAATAATCCTGAAGTCTTCTAAAGCTAAGTACCCCATTGGGATCCTTTTTTCTTGCTCTAACCGATGTCGGAAAAAGTTAACAATTGTCTTGCCTGTGGAAAGCAAATACTTCATAGAGATTTTCATTCTTACTGCGTCACCTGTTTAGGCCCAGACCATGACGTCCCTCGCTGTCAGTTTTGTGCCTTGTTTAATGCCTGAACCATTCATTGGGCTATCTTTGTCTGTACATTCTTTCGCGCTCGATCTCCATATTCTGAAATGGCTTCGCTAAGCCATCTGACTACCAATCTTCTGAAAAAATGTAAGGATAAAAACAGAGACAGACCGCATAGGTCCAAAACTGCGGACGACACTTCCATTAAGCTAGTCACCAGTCTGTCAGTATTCAGTGAGGTGCCTTTGCAGCCACTGATGCCCACTTCTATGGATTCGCAGGCCTCTGCTAAGACCCATTTGGAGTCTGGTATGCTGCGAGATGCTTCTTTGACTGTGGAACCAGCAGATGTCTCTACCTTAGATGGGTCTGGAGCCGCTGTGCAGGCACCGACTTCTGAGGGAATTTTTCGTCCAACCGATATTCGAATCAAACTGATGACTTCATTTTTAACCAAAACTACAGAGTTTCTTAGGCCCAGAGTACGCACTACGCCTAGAAAACTGATGACCAAAGCGCATGCTCAGGCACCCATGCCACAAAAACAAATGCTTAGAATGCCTGAAGACCTTATTACACTGATTAGGGGAAGCCAGCTTTCCCCTGCTAAGAGACAAAGAATCCAGTTCCCTTCAGTTTCTACAGACCAGGAGTCCAATGACTCTGACTTTTCTGATTATGAAAACATGCCCTTATCTGCCTATGAGAATTCAGATGCAGAGGAATCCATGCCCTCTGCCTCCCCTCCAGAGGATTTTTCTTTTGGTGAAACCTTACCTACTTTAAGAGAGCATTTCCATTGGGAATGCCAAGACTATCCTCAGTCCAAAAAGAGACTCAGAGAATTTTCAGAGTTGCCTTAGCACAGGCCTTTAGCTGTACCCCCTGTCCTGGATGTTGTAGATGATGTTTTCAGGGAATCCAGTCTTACTCCAGACACTTTACCTCTGGCCCCTAGGAAACCAGACAGGTACTACTGATTACCTGATTCTCACAAGTTTCTTTTCAAGAATCCTACTGCTGACCCAGAGATCATTTCCCAGGGACCTAAAGGTATTAAGGCTACTACAGCCAAAAATCCTACCCCTTCTGACAGGGATTCCAGATCTTTGGACAGATGGGGTAAGAAGGTATATACCTCTGTAACTCTTGCTATCAGGGCATTGAATTTCCAGTTTCACATGCTGAAATACCAGCAACATATTATAGAACTTATTAAACAAAAAGTGGTAATTTTTCCAGATTATGGAGAAAATAAAGAATTGCAGGAGCTTATGCACTCTGCAAGCCAAGTTAGTAAGCACACTTTACAGTATGGCTTTGATGCCCTAGTAGCATCTTGCAGGGCAGCTGTTACTGGTTCTGTACTGAGAAGACATGCTTGGCTGAAGGAGCAGACCTTGCCAGATCATGTCAAATCTAAATTAAGTCCTTTAAATAAGGACCGTTTGTTTGGCACCAAAGCAGAAGTTCTTAAAAAGATGGAAGAAAAGGCTAAATCTATGCAAACTGTTAAAGAATTCAACAAGTGCAACCACCTAGATTCAGTAAGCATTGTTCTTCAAAACACTGGTCCTTTCCAGTCCCCTCCAGGCCTTCCCAAACAAGACCCAGGGGAAACACACCACCCAGACTACAGTCTCAGGGTATGTAGAGATCTAAGCAATGGAGTGTCACCACCCCTAAAGCAGGGAGTGGTAAGCCACCTCCTTACGGAAAAAGCTCACAATGACTTCTCAACTCTACTTCCCAGCCCTGCCCAACTGCTTGTGCCCCTAGGCGGAAAACTTGCCCTTCATGCATAAAACTGGATGTCTGTCACTCAGGACCGATGGGTCCTCAACATTGTATCCCAGTGGTACAAATTTTATTTCCATTCACTGCCAACCCCAAGCGGGTTTCCAGACCTTCCTCCAAACCAGTGGGCAGAGGCTCAAAACCAAGTACTTTCCCTGCTCAATGTCAGAGCTATTCAACCTGTTCCAGTAGAACAGAGGGGTCAAGGATTCTACTCCAGACTATTTGTGGTACCAAGGAAAGAGGGCTCTTTGTGCCCAATCCTGGATCTTTCAATTCTCAACACCTTCCTGGTGATACCAAAATTCAAGATGTTTACCCTGCAAGAGCTTCTCCTTATGTTAGCCAAGGGTGCCTGGTTAGTCACCCTAGACTTAAAAGAAGCCTATCTGCACATCCCCATAAGGGAGTCATGAAGGAAATATCTATGTTTCAGGGCAGGGTCTATGCATTATCAGTTGTCTGCACTTCCCGTAGGCTTATCTACTGTGCCCAGGGTATTCACAAAATGCCTGGCTCCAGCCATTGCATACTGTAGGCAGAGAAATATCCAAATTTAGCCTTACTTGGACGACTGCCTGATTCAAGTGGACAACCAGGGGTTGCTGCTTCAGCACCTGATATTTGTAAAAATCCTTCTCACTTCATTGGGGTACACCATCATTGAAAAGAAATCACAATTGGTACCCAGTCAAAAGAATGTACTCCTGGGAGCAAGCTTGGACACAACTTCTCAGATGGTATTCCTCACTTCAGAAAAACAGGTGTATCTGACAGACTACTTCAAACAAATGGCCACCAGAACCCAGCTATTTGCAAGAAAAATACTGCAAGCCCTAGGGTTCATGGCCTCATGTATTCTGCTAATTCCATATGCAAGACTGCATATGAGGAGGAAACTTCAATGGTACTTAAAAAGTCTTTGGTGCCAACATTCTCAGGACCTGGAAACTGTCATTCCTATCATACCTTGTCTAAGGACAGCATTCCTTTGGTTGGCAGAAGCATGCTGCCACAACAAGGGACTGCATTTTATTCAACCCCATGCCACCCAGACCCTAACCACAGATGCATCAGACTATGCATGGGGGGCTCACATGGTGGGCAAATGTATTCAGGGCCACTGGAGCCCAAGGCAAATTTTACTGCACATCAACCAAAAAGAGATGCTAGCTGTACAAAATTCCCTGACAGCTTTCAGATACCTAATCCTTCCAAGACAACTTCTGATAAAAACAGACAACACCACAGTTATGTGGTACATCAACAAGCAGGCGGGAACCCATTCTTACCCACTCTGCAGGTTAGCCATGGCCCTCTGGAACATGGCCTTGGACAACCAAGTTCATCTACAAGCTCAACTCCTGCTAGGCAAACAAAATTCGCTGGCAGACAACTTAAGCAGAAATCTCCTAGACCCACATGAATGGAAATTGGAGCCAAGCACCTTCAGCTTTCTGGTCCAGAAATGGGGGACCCCAGAGGTGGATATCTTTGCCTCCCCCGACAACCACCAATTAAGCAAATTCTGCACCAGAAACCCTCACAGCAGGGCCTGGAAGGTGAATGCCCTATCCTTTCAATGGGAAAACCTCTCAATCTATGCCTTTCACCCTCTGCCCCTTCTCTTGAGAGTATTACTCGACAAAACAAGACAGGCCAAGGACAATTCTGATTACCCTGGACTGGCCATGCCAGCACTGGTACCCACTCCTGCGCAACCTGACAATGGTGCCACCCTGGCACCTACACCAGAACCCAACCCTGCTTTCTCAGCAGGAGGGACAGATTTTGCATCCACAATTGCAAACCCTAAGTCTTGCAGCCTGGCTTACTCCTTAAACACTCCACCAGCAACCCTAAGCAAACAGGTGCTGGACGTCATCCTTGAAGCCAGAAGGCTCAGTACTAGGAAATCCTATGCTGAAAAGTAGAAAAGGTATTGTTCTTGGATTTGGTCTAAAGGAAAGGACACAGCACAGCCATCCATACCTCTAATCCTGGATTACCTAGCAGAACTACTCCACAGAGGCCTATCCTTCTCCTCCATTAAGATCCATGCCTCTGCCATTTCAGCTCATTACAATACTGAGCCACCTCTCTTCTCTCACCCTCTCATCAAACAGTTCCTGAGAGGGACAAACAACTTAAGGCCACCAAGGAGGGCACCCACCCTGGCTTTGTACTGGAAAAGCTCACACGTCCCCTTTTGAACCAGCTGCTTCAACAGAGTAACAATTCCTCTCTTGGGAAACAGCCTTGCTTCTAGAAATCACTTCAGCTAGAAGAGTGTCTGAGTTACAAGCACTGATGGCTGTGGAACCCTTCATTATTTTCCATGCTGACAGGGTTTCCCTCAGGACTAACCCTTCCTTTATGCCTAAAGTGGTGTCCAGTGTGGCTCTCAACCAATCCATCCATTTGCCAACCTTCTTCCCTAATCCTCAAAATAAAGGGGAAAGGATCCTGCACTCTTTGGATGTGCACAGACAGCTCAGGTTCTACCTTGATAGGACTAAGCCTTTCAGAAAATCTGACCAGCTGCTAGTCAGCTTTGCAACAGGAGCAGAGGGCAAGGCCATTTCAAAACAAACCATTTCCAAATGGATAGCACACTGCATTCATTTCTGCTACAAGCACCATGGAAAACCAAGCCCTCAGGGGGTCAGAACACATTCCACTAGGGCCACATCTACCTCTACAGCATTTCTCATGGGAGTCCCTACCAGGGACATACTGGAAGCTGATACCAGGAGTTCTGTTCACACCTTCACCAAGCATTACCACCTGCCTATATTTTCCAAATCCAGGGCAGGATTTGCTACAGCAGTCTTGCAAGGCCTACTAGCCAGCCCTAACTCTTCTTGACTGCTTCCACCCTTCCTCAGCTTTGGGAATCAACCCAAGTGTGATGACTGCAACAGTGAAACACGAAGAACATAGTACAGTTGTGTACACTTACCATAAATGTAGGTGTTCGAGTGCATTCACTGTTGCAGTCTTGGTTTTCCTTCTTCTAGTCCCCTGGTTTTATCTATCTCTTTATCTCTCCTCTCTATGGCTATTCCTACTGGTGCTGGTATTTACTTTTTACTGGTAGTGTTTTCCCCACCATATACTAGCTCCTTATTTGGAGGGTCCTGACATTTGGGACAAGAAAAACTGATGTAATGGCATTGGCTGCCTGTTTTTATATGCCTGATGACCTGACGTCATGGAAGAAGTGACAGCATCAGGCGCAGAAATACTAAGTCTCTGGTAATCAGGCCGACTGAGGGCTACCTGCAGACAGATAACCCGTGTGTGATGATCGCAACAGTGAATACACTCAAACATCTACATTTATGGTAGGTGTACACATTGGTACTTTTTACTCATTTCTAGCTTCTTCTCAACTGTCTGTCTCAATGCAAACACTGTGTCATTTGTGTTGCATCCTGACCTGAATCCAAACTGCTCATCTCATATTATTTTCTACTGCTCTGTGTAGTCATTACTCAAACTCTCCAGCACTTTAATGTAGTGTGACAGGTATTAGAGATATTTCTGTACTGCCCACAATTGCGGCCCTTTGTTCTTCTACAGTGATGCTAGAATACATATTCTGGAGACATATGGGATATGTCTTTCTTTCCATACTGCTATGGGTACCCTCAGGAACCATTTTCCCCCCTAACTCACCTAGCATCTTGATCATATTTGCCATGACCTCATCTAAGCCTGCTGTTTTCCCTGACCTAATTTTGTTTAGTGCAGATTTTACTTTAGGGTGGGCTCTTCATTCTATTTCACTGTAGACTGTGTCTGTGGCACTACAATTTCTTTTGAGCATTTAGAAGATGCTGGAAGTACTCCTTCCGTCTGTCTTTGATTTTCTCTGGGGTGTTGAGCGGATTATTTCTGGCATCCCTTATAAAGAGTGTCTAATAACTATCTTCTTTATCTGTCTTTCTTTGCCTTGTATCCTAATAGAGTTTATGTTTTTCATTACAAATAAAACCAATGTAAGATATTCTTTTTTTATAACTGCTAGGTAGACCAGTGGTGGAAGTTCAGTCTGCACTATCTTATGAAGTTCTTCCTGATTTTCTCAATTATTGTCTCACATTTTTGGGACACAAATGATTTCTTGTTTGGGGTATATATATTCTGAATGTATTTCATGTTATTGCTGGATATTGTACTGAGAGGGTGTGCAGGGGCAGGCAGAACACAACCAAATGATACCTCAGTATAATGGTCTCAAAATTCACCAGTCAACAATGCTACCACCTCCTAGTGGGAATGAAGTCTGAGCCTGGGAAAAGGACAAGGCCTGATGAATCTGAGTCCAAATGAGAGGACACAAGCACAGCTGTCTAAAAATGAAACCCTGAAAAAATATACCTGTAAGAAAAGAATACTACAAAATCCAGGCAAATGTACGTGGCATTCTGCATATTTCCCATCCTCACTTCAACTTCTTCACAGTGAGTTAATACCATGACATGAAGTGAGATCTTATTCCAAAGATAGGACATCTATCCCACCAAAATATTATGTTTATTTTATCTTTAGGACTCTACAGATGGTATTTGTAGTGTTATCAGGCAGATCAGGCAGAAAAGGATAATTTTCAACATTATATGCTATGCATACATTGCCACTGAGAAGTATAAAATATTCAGACTAGAGTGACAGAGCTTTTAGAAGTTCTGTATAGCTTAAGGAACTTGCACCATGTAGAAGCCTGTAAGACACAGAACAGTAGATACTTTGTATAGTTTAATGTGACTTTAATACACATGCTTTTGGGGCAAGATGTGTTTTCTCTAGGAGGACCATATGCTTGGATAGGTATGTACCAGATGAGGCAAAATATTTTAATATGAGTACAATAATGAGGAGTAGAACAGGGCAATGACTTTCTTGGACCTGGAGGATATGCTTTTAGTAATTAGTTGAGCTATACAGCTCTAATAACAGCTGAACCATTTTAGCAGGAGGAGATTTCATCTTCTCAAAACACAGTCAGGGTTTTAATGACAGTATCAGTTCTCTGGGGCATGTCATTTAAGAAATACGTACAGGGATGTTCTTGTTAACCAAAGAGTACAATATCATGTTATGTTTTGCATGTTAAGCTTTAGTCCATGGTCCTTATACCCTGAATTTGTACAGGTAAGGCCTTTTTAGAGGATATGGGTATCATCTGGAATATTGGTAATAACCTCAACTTTGAATAAATAGCAAACGTTGTCATCCAGAGACTTTTTTTGTCATCTTTGGCATCAGAAAAGTATATTCTGAAGAGTAGTTGATGCAGAACAGTGCCTTGGGGTCACCAGTGGTGACAAACCTTTTTTTGTGGAAAATGTTTCAACAACATTGTATTCATTAGCCACTTTGCTATCCAGTTAGCTATATAAGAGTATACATTTAACTGGGTCAATATATTAATAATGCCAGAGTGTGGGACAGTGTCAAAAGCCTTGACAATGTCTAAGTAGATGGTGTGCACAAATATGCTTACATCCTGCACATAACTCACTCTTTCAAAAGAACAACCAGATGAAGCAGACAGGATCTGCATTTCACAAAGCAAAACTGTTTTTATTCAAAGGATTGTAAGCAACCAATATCCCTTTTTTATGCATTTGATGATGGTGTTTCATTAGCTTACAAATGAGACTGGTAAGGCTAATCAATCAATAGCTCTCTGGTCAGGGGTTAGATAAACCTTATAGGAGAAAACCACAACAGCTGTTATCCAAGATTCAGGTGCATAAACAGTAGAGAAGCTAAGATTTAATATGTTTATAAGGGAGTCTGTGAACAAGAAAATAGCATGGTATGTTACCTAGATTGATACAGCAAATGTGTTTGGTTTTTAAGACGACTTTTAGTACTTGTTATGAGGTAATGACAGAGGGGAGAAAGCTTAGGTAAATATGCATACTAAATACGTCTGTGATAAGCCAGAGTGGGTGGTGTAATTTGACATCAACTCAGTGCAATGCTGAGTACTGAGAGTCTAGTATCTCAAAAATGTATGGACACAGTATCAGTCCGATCTGGACACAAGGAATTCAAATAATACCTTGCATTCAAAGAATTTTTGTGGTGGGCTCAGAGGAATGTCACCCTAAACAAAGGGACTCTGGTATCTCGGCCAAGAGAAATGATCCAGATTTAACGACAGATGCACCTCAGACATAGCTTGAGGAGACTCATCTAAATGGAGAGAAGTGGATACAAGAGACAACAAGCCTGCCAGACTACAACATCTACAGTTTGATTTTAATCGGAGATGTTAGCAGTCAGTTTGCATTAATAGCTTTCAAGGATTTAACAGATCAGACAGTGGTCACATTCAACAAACACAAAGCAACTGTCATGTAGTACATCAACAAGCAAGAACAGTTTTGCATCTCTATGCAGGCAAGCAATGATTTTGTGGAGACTGCTCTCGATTTACAACTAAATCTTCAGGCAAGAGTTTCTGCCGAGAACTTTCAGAACTCCTTAACTTAGATGTGTTAAGCAGACAAATCATGGATCCCCATGCTCAATAAACTGGATCTTCATGTATTTCAGGAAATTAACAGTGTCTGGAACTCCAGACATAGATACAGCCGCTTCTCCACACTAAGTAACCAGCTGCTGGAGTTTTGCACAAAGCGGTTTCATCACACAACTTGGAAAGTGGATGCTCTTTTCGTCCTTTGGAAAAATCTTCATGTGTATGCCTTTTTCCACCTCTGGACACAGCTTGGAAAGAATTGCTTCTGAAGCTCAGACAGGACAAATAGGTACCCTGTATAGCTCCAGATTGGCCCCTGAACAGCACTGGTGCTGGCCTTTGAGAAGTCTAGTATGGTCTAGATTGGCAGGAGTTGCCTTTGATTCCCTATCTGTTGTCCACCTAGTATGGAAGCCCATGGCCTTTTCAACTTCACTTCCTTCACCTAACAGCATGGCATATTCTTCATTTGCTCAATTAGAAACTCAACTTTGAAACTAGTTTGATGGTAGATTTTTGGAAGCTAGATAGCCTAGTACAAGGAAAGTGTACGCTTGAATAAATGGAAGAATTTTATTTTTGGAGTGCAGCTAAGAAGGATTTGGATGTTTCTGAAGAGATTTTAAGTGTGGCTCTTCCAATATCTTACAGGTTATTGGACAAAGGTTTGTCCTTCTCTTCTATTAAATTCATACTGCAACAATTTCATCCTTCTACGATTGTGACCCACCATTGTTTCTCATCCTCACCACAAGCAATGCTCCAGAGGGCAATTCAATATTTATTCCCCACAAGACTCAGAGGGGCTGCTTGGGATCTCAATTTTGTGTTGGAGAAACTCACTCTACAACCTTTTAAGCCTGCAACTGCTGAGTTAAATATTTGTCATGGAAGACTGCCTTTTTGTTGGCCAGGCCCTCTGCAAGAAGGTTTGAATTACAGGCCCATATGGCAGTTACTTTACCTAATCACAGGCACAAGGATAGGGTATCTTCCGTACCAATCCCTCTTTTATACCTAAGTTATTCATAGTGTGGCTTTAAACCAAACTATTCATTGCCTACTTTTATGCAAATCCCCAAACTAAAAAGGAAAAGATTTTGCACACCTTAGATGTTCACAGGCAGTTGCGATAGATCAATCTAAAGAACTAAAGGTTCAGACAATCTCAGCTAAAGGGTTGGCAAAATGCTGTGCTCTCAGGGTATGTGTCAAATTTGTGCTATTTGCAAAGTATTGTGGATTTTGCATTGCTTTAAGTGGATTGATTTTGCATTGCCCAGCTGGATTAGACCTCATTCCACTAGGGCTACTGCCACTTCATTCGCTTTTTTGAGGGGTGGCTACTAAGGATATTTTGGGCTACTAAGGATGGAGTTCCAGTGCACCCCTTCTCTGGGCGTACCACTTTCCCTTGTGCTCTAAATTGTACTTCAGGTTTTGCCACTGCTGTACTGGGGCATTTTTGGCAGCTCCTGCTTCATTATAGTTTAGCCATCCTCCTTACCTCTGCTTTGAGGATTCTACCCAAGTGTTAGGACTGCAGCAATGAATGATGAAGAACATAGTACAGTTTGTACCTATTGTAGATGATGTTCGAAGATCCACATTGCTGCAATCCTGTCTCTCCCTCCTTCCCTCTGTTGTTAGGTCTGGTTGTTGAGGTTGGGTTATCCATCTGAGGTCCACTGCGTTTTGTATTGCATTATATGTATATATTATATATTATATACATTTTTTTAGTGTTAGACTGTTTTGGTGTTTTAGTTATTGGGTTTAGGTTTGTGGTCTTTGGGTTTTTAGGGTCTTCTGACATCTGGGGCAAGAAAAGACTGAGGATGACGTCGGTCATGCGCATTTGTACCCTGACGTTCTGATGTCCAGTCAAATGCGCCCTGACCTGAATAATACTACTACTCTGATATTGGCAGGGGATGAGGGACAGCGGACTACCCAGAGTGTGCAACTGCAGCAATGTGGATCTTCTCACATCTATGGCAGGTAACAAGCTGTACTTTTCTGAAGTCCCTGACATAGTTACAGAAGGCACTATGGTTATGTTTGGATGTGGTGGCAATATTTTAAACTTATAAAAACAAACCAAGTGTAACATGGTTGAAAACTTTATTAAGTGGTGCCAGGAATAAGCGCTTTCATCTGAACCATAAAGACTTCATCAGAGTCCTGTAGAAAGTCCTTACATCAAGTTTAAATAACTATTTAAATGTCACATAACTACCTTCATTCAAATTATAATTGTTACTTAAGCTTGTATGTATATGTCATGGAAAATGTTCCGTAAGTGGCCATTATATGGAAGCAGAGCTGGCATAATGTTTTAAGATCTTCGCTCCCATGTAAAACGTATAGCATTCAAGGTATCCATAGTTTCATAGGTTCATAGGTTGGTACTAGGCTATCAGCCCTAGGGCCTATACAAGCCTAGCCCTAACAATTCCCTGGCTATTTCTTCCCACACTATTTACTTCCCTGGACCCCTGTCTAGCAGGGCGACTGACGTGATCCACGGGGTGAATTTCCTTTCTCCCATTCAATCGTCAAGGTTCCTTTTGAAGAGGGCCAAAGAGGCACTCTGCTTGACATATATGGGCAATCTATTCCAGAGTCTGGGGAGTCTCTGGGTCAGGAACCTATCCCTCCAGCATATTTTGTTTATTGTGATGACAAGGTTTAGATCCCTGGAGCATGTGGCTCTGAGGGATTGGGATTTCTTTAAGTGTAGCATGTCCAACAGCTCTGGGTTTGGCATGGCCTTGTATGTTAAGCAGAGATCGCTTCTGAGTAGACGATATGCAACAGAATATAGCTGGAGTTTTTTAAGGTGGTCAGCGTAGGGCATCTGCTTTAGGCCTGTGATTCTTTTAGTGAGGTATTTCTGCGGCCTTTCCAATTGTTGCAGATGTCTTGAGAGGTACATACTAAATGGGGTATTGTATTCTATAATGGCTCTAATGAGGGATGAGTACAGTGGGACAATGACCTCTTTTTCTGGATGAAAAGCCCAGGCTGGGTTATCTTGGATAGCTCAGGGATATCTCTATTCAGTGAAAGCTGGATATAAAAACAAACAACCATTCAAGCACCAGCTAAGGATTGCTACACAGAACACAGATTCACTGATAAAAAGATACAAAGCAGATGATATGATGGTACAGAGGAGGCTGGACACTCTATGTATCCAAGAGACAAGATGGAAAGGGAGTGCAGCAAAGACACTTGGCTTGGGATCTAAACCCTCTACTTTACAGGGTTTACAGATCAGACATGGGAATTGTGGTGAAAAGAATCTTCTGAAAATAATGTGGGATTTCATTACAGTAAAAAGTAGACACATTATGATCAGGTTCCAGAGATGGGGCAGTATTCTTAATAGTAGCCTATTCCCCATAGCAGGGTTATGGTAGAGAGGAAAATACTGCATTCAGGTAGCAGTTAGTGGACATACTAGTGAAAAAAAGACAACATGAGTTGATAAGGAGCTAGAATGCTCATAACAGGACAGACAGAACAGGCTTGATCACTGTTGGAGTCCACATGGGTGATGCAACAGGAATAATGAGACAAAGGTTATTCTGACCTCTGTATGGCAACTTCAGGCTGCAAACACATGATTCAGCAAGAGAGAAAGTGACATGGTCACGTGCAAGAAAAGTCAACATGCAACTCAGGTAAACTTCCTCCTGGTAAGGAAAAGCCATTGGAGTAGAATCAGAGTTTTCAGAGCCATCCCTGGTGAAACAACTCACACCATAAACAACTGGTGGCCACAATCAGGTAGAAGCAATCAGCAGAGAAGGTTTTAAGGTTAACAGAGATAAGACTGAAGACCTGGGAGTTGATTGGAACAAAAACACAACAGTTCAAAAAATAATCTGTGGTCTTGCAAGTCAGAAAGAAGAAAAAATAGACAGAGTTGAAGACATCTCAAAACAGCATGTGTGAGTACTATATATCACATATGTAGCTGAGATAGTTATGTAAAAAAGATATGTAAGAAAAGGTGCTAATAGAAAGCAGAAATCCAGGAAGTTATCAAAAGAAAGAAATGGTGCAGGAAAAAGTGAACAGTAGAAAAGATGGAGCAGGCTAATGAGGAATACTGGTTGGCTAACAAAGAAGAAAAGAGAGTGGTTACAATGGCAAAGAACAAAGCATCAGAGGCCCTCTAACAGCTTCTGTAAAGCGACTCAAAACATGGCACATTGAAACTCTATCAGGTTCCAAGGCAAAGACAGAAAGATAAAGATATAGTCAATAGATACCACTCATGAGGTATGCCAAGAACATCATGCTTACCAGTCCACAGGATATGAAATGCAGATGGGAGGGGGACTTTCAGCAGCTTCTTAATGAAGAAAACCACACAAGAGTTGTACTGTCGCAGACACAGCCTACAATTGCACCTCTCATCCTCTAAATGCAAGAAATATGGACAAAGCTAAAAGTAATGGAGGAACAAAGACCTAAAATCAGGGACAAATTTTAAATGTTGCTTTTATAGACATAGCATGCATTTTCTAAAGGATACAAAGTCTGAAACTCAAATGTGTGTCATTATTTAATAACTTCTACTTTCAATGACTTGCGAGGCAACCAATTTTATGATGAACAGACCCAAAATATGAGACAAATATCCGGACGTTCTGAGAAAATCTGAACAGCTGAGAAGTGTACCTACAAAAAAAAGAGGAAGAAGAGCCAACCACAGAAGAAGCAGGAACAGGACAAAGGAAAATAAAACCAGGAGAACGCAGCTGGCTCACATGACATGGCAGATGTTATCAATTTTGGGGAGAATTGGAGGAGAGGTGGTTCTTGAGGGGACCCATAGCAGTGTGGACAGAAAGTCATTTCCCAGATGACTGGTGAATAAATGTAATAGTGCCAGTGTACAAGAACAAAAGGGGCATTCACAGTTGTGGGCAGTACAGAGGTATCAAACTCCTGTCATGAAAGTGTTAGAGAGGGTGATTAATACACAAATATGCAGAGTAGTATAGAGGAAAGATAGGAGATGAGTCGGTCAGATTCAGATCAGGATGCAGCACAACTGACCTGATGTTTGCTGTGAGACAGATTATGCAGAAGCTGCTAGAAATGAGGAAAGAATCCAACTGGGCATTCCTAGACTTGGAGAAAATATTGCACTGTCAGTGGTGCTATAAGCAGCACACTAAAGTTTGGTGTAGAAGGCTGCATGTTCTATTCCCACACCAGACAGATAGATTGCTAATACTGCAGTACAGCTTAAGGGTGTGCTGCACGTGTGTGTGTGTGTGTGTGTGTGTGTGTGTGTGTGTGTGTGTGTGTGTGTGTGTGTGTGTGTGTGTGTGTGTGTGTGTGTGTGTGTGTGTGTGTGTGTGTGTGTGTGTGTGTGTGTGTGTGTGTGTGTGTGTTTTCAGATGAGATGTTAAAATGAGGTCCCATTTGCCTCAGTTGGTGGTAGCTCAGGTGGATGTAAATGATCCCATGGCTCCTATCAAAAAGAGTTGGGTAAGGTCTCTGATGCCCTGGATAAATTTCCCCTAGTAGTGTAAATACCACCCCAGGACCCCCTGGAAAGAGGCTTCTACCCTATTGGGAATAACCTGGTCAACAATGGATGGATAGCTAGATAGATATATAAATAAATAAATATGACAAGGTCCCAAGAAAGCTGAGTTGGGAAGTTCCTCAATATTTTAAATTCTCAGACAATTGGTAGAATCAATGCAGACTATGTACAAGGACCCGGTGGCACAAGTATAAACAGTGTTTGTACTCACAGGGGGTTCCCAATAGGAGTGTGCTTCAGGGTTCTGCTGTTCGTACTAGTGATGGACAACATTAGCAAACAAGTTGGAGGGGACAGATCAATAAAGCTACTCTATGCAAATGATGTAGTTCGAGCAGACTCTGAACAGGGACTTTTGCAAATGACAGGGAAATGGAATGCAAAACAGAAGTCCCATGTGATGAAACTGAGTACATATAAGACAGTTGACATAGCAGCAAAAGGGGGAAATCAGAAGAAGCTTAAAACTGTAATAGAAGGGAAAACAATGGATCAAGTCAAAAGCTGCAAGTATCTGGGAGGGATGGTTGAGAATGGGGAAGTCTGAATTAGGAGGTCAAAGCTAGAATCACAGAGGCTGCAGCCAGCTGGTGCAGTGTGTCAGTGGTAGTATATGACAGCAGAATGCTGAATAAGCTGAAATGAAAAGTCTACAAAACAGTGGTGCAACTAATAATTATGTATGGTATAGAAACCTGAGAAGTGAAGACAGGCCAGTTGAGGAGGTTAGATATGATGGAAATGAAGAGCCTTAGATGTGGTAGAATGCACACTGTGGGACAGACAAAGAAGTGATAATGTCAGAGCAGAAGCCAGAGTAGCTCTAATTGCAGAGAAGATGAAAGGGAACAGATTACGATGGGCTGATTATGTGTCCAACAAAGCAGAAGACGAGTTGGTGAAGAAGAAAATGTGACAGGCAGGAAAAAGGTGAAAGGAAATGAGGACATTAGGTAAAGAGATGAATTGACTGCATATGAGAAAACCTGTGTCACTCAGACATGACTGTCAAAAAAGCAAGACAGTCTCAAATAAATAAAGAAAACATCTAAGCAATACTTTACTGTATTCCTATCTGAATCTCAAAGAGTTACTATACCCTAAAACTTACTTTCAGCAAGGTAAGTGCAGAGGTGAGTGGATGTTTCCAGGTCAAAGACAAAATACAAAATGCCCTCTTTCTCTCTCTGAGAGTTCTTAAATTAATATCAAATATTACTGCTGGGTTAGCTTGGATGACATCACTTTTTGTCACCTGACTTTAGTTACCAAGCTAAACCCCCTTTGTCAGAATTTAGCCTCTCTGTGTGAAAATGCATAGCCTTCAGATGTTTGCAACTGCTAGGAGACATAAAACAATAAAACACTTACAAAACAATGCAGAAGGCACCCTAGTTCTAGACATCCTGTCTCCTTGCTGCATTGAAACTAACTTTTATGGTGCAATAATAAAATAATTTAATTTCAGCTATTTTCTCTGAATTTTTTCAGGTTAACCTCACGTGTTCCAGTTTCCACTAAACATATACATTTAAACAGTTACAGTAGTGCAGGTGCATTCCTGTTCTATTCCAATATGGCATGCTGTGTTACATTTTAGCTCAGTTCTTCTATTCGATTCTCGGCTTGAGCACCTTCTGTGTGGAGTCTGCATGTCCTCCCCGCGGTCGAGTGGCGTTTGAAAGACATGCGTAAATGGGCATCGAGCTGGCACCTCGGCACCGTAAAAATCAACTGCCAATCATTAGCGGACCGGAGTTCCACTGTGGTAACCCCTAACCGGGAAAAGTCGAAAGAAGAACAACAACAACTTACACACACTTCTGTATAAATACTAATAAGTATTCACAAATGACATAGAATTATATACAAAATTCCCAATAGTTGTGCTGGCAGTGTGACAGTTAGCTTAGCCAGTGTCTTTTGTCTTCGCCAAACAATAGTACTGCATGGATTTTATTACCTGCTGCTACTTCTGTAGAAAGCATGTGTAATTTAAATCACAAACATTAGTACATGGCATCCTCTATTCCTTGGATTTCATGTTATTTAGTGCCTACTTTGGAATCCACTTTGAATGCATTTTTTTAGTACAGGCATTGCACCTTGCTAAATTACTGGATTTGTTCATTGTCAGTTCTTTTGTTCTATCTATTTTAGCAATGTATGCAGTTTTTCTCATTCAAAATGAGAATGAAAGCATTTTATAATGTCTGGTAGTACCATTCTCCAAAGAATTATTATATATTTTATTCTGTACTTTCACTTGGCCTATCACTTTTTCATGCTGAATTCTACATTTCCAAGTATAGATGTAGCCTGTTGTTTCATTAGCTTATACAGCAAAATGAAAGCACTGCCACTTTATTTGAGCTGTATCACATACCTCCCTTTCATATCACTGCAGTAAAATAATGAAAGCTAAGTGCAATATTTTCTTCAGTACATGCTCTCTTGACTGACTCCTCTACTTGCGTTCCAACAGTTTCAGACAGTGAGATTCCCATGAGTTATGCATTCATACCTCGCATTGCATGTCTGCAGTTCATTCAAATGGTGAGATTTCCATGAGCGATGCTTTCATACCTTGTACTGCATGTCTGCAGTTCATTCAAACAGTGAGATTCCCATAAGTTATGCTTTCATACCTCACATTGCATGTCTGCAGTTCATTCAAACAGTGAGATTCCCATGAGTGATGCTTTCATACCTTGTACTGCATGTCTGCAGTTCATTCAAACAGTGAAATTCCCATGAGGGATGCTTTCATACCTTGCACTGCATGTCTGCAGTTCATTCAAACAGTGAGATTAGCCATGAGTGATGCTTTCATTGCATGTCTGCAGTTCATTCAAACAGTGAGATTAGCTATGAGTGATGCTTTCATTGCATGTCTGCAGTTCATTCAAACAGTGAGATTCTCATGAGTGATGCTGTCATACCCTGCATTGCATGTCTGCAGTTCATGCAAACAGTGAGATTCCCATGAGTGATGCTTTCATACCCTGCAGTGCATGTCTGCAGTTCATGCAAACAGTGAGATTCCCATGAGGGATGCTTTCATACCTTGCATTGCATGTCTGCAGTTCATTCAAACAGTGAGATTCCCATGAGGGATGCTTTCATACCTTGTATTGCATGTCTGCAGTTCATTCAAACAGTGCGATTAGCCATGAGTGATGCTTTCATTGCATGTCTGCAGTTCATTCAAACAGTGAGATTCCCATGAGTGATGCTTTCATACCATGCATTGCATGTCTGCAGTTCATTCAAACAGTGAGATTCCCATGAGTGATGCGCTAAAACCTTGCATTGCATGTCTGCAGATCTTACAGTGAGATTCCCATGAGTGATGCTTTCATACCTCGCATTGCATGTCTGCAGTTCATTCAAAAAGTGAGATTCCCATGAGTGATGATTTCATACCCTGCATTGCATGTCTGCAGTTCATTCAAACAGTGAGATTCCCATGAGTTATGCTTTCATACCTTGCATTGCATGTCTGCAGTTCATTCAAACTGTGAGATTCCCATGAGTGATGATTTCATACCCTGCATTGCATGTCTGTAGTTCATTGAAACAGTGAGATTCCCATGAGTGATGATTTCATACCCTGCATTGCATGTCTGCAGTTCATTCAAACAGTGAGATTCCCATGAGTGATGCTTTCATACCTTTCATTGCATGTCTGCAGTTCTTTCAAACAGTAAGATTCCCATGAGTTATGCTTTCATACCTTGCATTGCATGTCTGCAGTTCATTCAAACAGTGAGATTCTCATGAGTGATGATTTCAAACCCTACAGTGCATGTCTGCAGTTCATGCAAACAGTGAGATTCACATGAGTGATTCTTTCCTACCTCACATTGCATGTCTGCAGTTCATTCAAACAGTGAGATTCCCATGAGTGATGCTTTCATACCTTGCATTGCATGTCTGCAGTTCATTCAAACAGTGAGATTCCCATGAGTGATGCTATCATACCTTGCACTGCATGTCTGCAGTTCTTTCAAACAGTGAGATTCCCATGAGTTATGCTTTCATACCTTGCATTGCATGTCAGCAGTTCATTCAAGCAGTGAGATTCCCATGAATGATGCTTTCATACCTTGCATTGTATGTCTGCAGTTCATTCAAATAGTGAGATTCCCATGAGTGATGCTTTTATACCATGCATTGCATGTCTGCAGTTCATTCAAACAGTGAGATTCCCATGAGTGATGCTTTCATACCCTGCATTGCATGTCTGCAGTTCATTCAAATAGTGAGATTTCCATGAGTGACTCTTTCCTACCTCGCATTGCATGCCTGCAGTTCATTCAAATAGTGAGATTCCCATGAGTGATGCTTTCATACCCTGCATTGCATGTCTGCAATTCATTCAAACAGTGAGATTCCCATGAGTGATGCTTTCATACCCTGCATTGCATGTCTGCAGTTCATGCAAACAGTGAGATTCCCATGAGCGATGCTTTCATACCTTGTACTGCATGTCTGCAGTTCATTCAAACAGTGACATTCCCATGAGTGATGCTTTCATGCCTTGCATTGCATGTCTGCAGTTCATTCAAACAGTGAGATTCCGATGAGTGAGGCTGTCATACTTTACATTGCATGTCCGCAGTTCATTCAAACAGTGAGAATCCCATGAGTGATGCTTTCATACCTTGCATTGCATGTCTGCAGTTCATTCAAACAGTGACATTCCCATGAGTGATGCTTCCATACCATGCATTGCATGTCTGCAGTTCATGCAAACAGTGAGATTCCCATGAGTGATGCTGTCATACCTTGCACTGCATGTCTGCCGTTCATTCCAACCATGGGATTCCCATGAGTGATGCTTTCATACCTTGCATTGCATGTCTGCGGTTCATTCAAACCATTAGATTCCCATGAGTGATGGTTTCATACCCTGCATTGCATGTCTGCAGTTCATTCAAACAGTGAGATTCCCATAAGTGATGATTTCATAGGCTGCATTGCATGTCTGCAGTTCATTCAAACAGTGAGATTCCCATGAGTGATGCTTTCATACCCTGCATTGCAGGTCTGCAGTTCATTCAAACAGTGAGATTCCCATGAGTGATACCTTCATACCTTGCATTGCATGTCTGCAGTTCATTTCTGATGCTACTATCTTCAGCTTTATCACCGCCTTTAATTTTTGTCCTGATCAACATTCACTGTTTCTTGACTACCTTACCAATTATATCCTTGAATTTCTGATTCCCTTATTTTCTTTTCCAACGGTCCTAAATATAATACAAATAGCAAAGGGGAGAGAGGACACCCCTGCCTGGTTCCTCTGCTCAAGCAGTGATTTTCAGAGAGGACCCCCCCCCGTCCACTTTAGTTTTCAACTCTTAATTCTCATATATCTTCCTAATCAACCTTATCATTTTATCAGGGAATGAAAATGCTTCCATTGTTCTGCTCCTAAAGTCCCAGCTTACTCTGTCAAATGTTTTCGCTGCATGAATACCAACAACAGTGGTATTTTCTTACATTCTGCTTCCCTCTGGATCATCAGTGTTCTATTCTAAATGAAAAATTTCCTCCAGTGATCCATTTAGCAGTTTGCCCTTACCTGCACAAGCACTTCACTGACACCATATGATACATTCCCGCCAATGATCCCTTGAGTAGTTGTCCATATCGCCATAAGCAATCAACTGTCATCAAATGGAACACTTGCCCCAATGATTTTGGGACAATCACTTTTACTAAGATCAAATGAACCACTTCTCCCAAATATGCATTTAGTTGTTTGTCTATGTAGCGCCAAGCACATTATAAACATTAAACAAAATATTTCTCAAAGCAATCCATTTCATAGCTTGTCCATGCCTGCAAAAGCACTTCACTGATACCAAATGAAACATTTCCCCAACGAGCCCTTCAGTAGTTTCTCCATGTGTGTCCATGTACTTCACTGACACCAAAAGGAACACTTCCCCAAACAGTCCCTTCAGTAAGTTGTCTCTTGCATTTCCTGGCAGCAACGTGCACCAAGGTGGATGATTACATACACTTCCCAACCACAGTCATGGATTAAAGAACTGCCATGCAACAATTATGTGCAATAGCCAATTCCCCTGCATCTTTGGTGCAGTAGACTGCACACACTTTCCATTTAAAACATCTGCTGTACCTGATACAGAACTGTACATCAAAAGAAAGGGGTGTCAGGTGGTGTGCTCAGCAGATCCCTCATTACTAATATCATGGGGATACACTCTGGTAGTGTCCATGATGCTGCAATATGAAGGGAAAGTGGTCTGAGGGCTGGTTTCCAACATGGTGAAATACCTGAGGGGCTACTAGTCAGTAAGTCCAGGACCAAAGCTATGATATAATCAAAATCTACATCTGTCAAAATTAAGCATGAGGACAACATATGTCCTGGTGGTATGATTTGAGGCCAGTAACACTGTTATCTCATCTGGTGAAGCAAGGGTGGCCCATCTCCAGTGACATTCCTCTCCCTCTCATAGCAGCAGTCTGTAGGCTGCACTGAAGACCGTGCCAGACTAACATCACTGACAGGCCTCACTGGATCTAGTGTGACTAACCAAAGCATTGATCATGTTTAGAAGGTCTGTTAACATAATTTATTCCTCTTGACAGTATTGCCCAACCATCCAAGAAGACTGCAATCATGCTGGGGAGGAAACTTGATTATAATTTCATTCTCGCTGTGTGATAAATTGTCTTCCCTTCTTCTAATTGACATCTGGAAGACAGTGTGATATGCAAATGTTATACTTTCTATGGAGGCTCGCATATTGATATGATGTTACAAGCATGTGTCAATTGACTATGTCACCTCTCATGTACAATACAAAGCTGTGCTAAACAATCAGTTTCATTTGTTTTACAGTTAGGAATAGATAATCAGACTAAATATGAAAAAAATGTCTGAATATGTAAGACAAAAGAAGTAACATCATCACATGTACAGTCCATTAAAAAGTTGCATAGGTCACATGTGGGATTTGAATCTATGGCAGTGGATATCATAACAATTAAGGGACAACCACACAACCGATGTGCCATAGTAATGGTGTTCCACAGATACATGCATATCCAAACAGAATGAGCATGTGTACTCCAAGAATGTCAGATGCCTGTCATACACAACCCCAGTCAGTGCTACACATCATAACGAATGTCACTCTTATAATATGGTATGCAGTACACATAACAGAAGTTATATAGACACAGTGCAGAAAAAAGTCAGCATATTAGGATGAACTGTTATGCACTTGTGGCAACATATCGACACAATATACAGTGATCCATCCTCTTGTTTTTATCAGACCACATGCGCTAACTACTACTGCTATATTACTAAGCATCAGAAGGTATCTGTAAACTAGTCAGTGAACATATAACTTATGCAAATTCTCAGAAGTCACTGGTTTCCATAAATATACCACAGATAGTGCAGGTTAGTCAGAAATAACACTACAGATAATAACACTACAGATATATTTTCATTCCATCCATATCTATAGCTCACTGAGACTGTTTCCTTTTTATCTGTGTGTTATTACTGTAGATGGGGAAAATCTCCTTGGCAGTGGTGGTCTTTTTCCCATCTCTGCATGTATATAGCTGAATTCTATCCCCCTCCTTTATGTCACAGATTACAATGCAGACAATTTACCAAAAAAGGGACTGACAACATGTGTAAGTTGATTTATACAGATTAATGATAACATAGGTATATGATAATACCAATCTATTCCATGACAATGCCAGTAGATGACGGGTTACCTTTGAAGCTAGCTGTACATCAGCTGTACCTTAAAGTGAGTTAGAAGTTTGATAAAACAAATGAACACAGTAATTAGGACTGTGCATTGAGATTTATGCGATAGAAGTAAATACAATATATTACTGTGCAGATAAATTAATAACAGATAAAGTCTTACCACAAAAACATAGGGCAGGAAGGGAAAGGAGGGGTAGAAATTGAATGCCATCATGGAAGTATCGAATAGAGAAAACTGTAAAGCAATTAAGACAAGAAGTGTCACTGTTAGAAGAGTATAGAAGAGGGATCACATCAACAAAATACTCAGAAAGATAGATGTGATAAAAGCAATGTGAAGTATCAGAACAGATTGGGGTCTGTTGTGCACCATCACTAATAATAAACTAAAAATATCAGCATAGGCAGAAAAACTAAGAAGATATGCAGATAAAAATTAAAGGAAAGTACAAAATAAGTTATATATTGATGATCCAAAATGTTTTATAGAGAATTGTGAAACCAGTAAAAGGACATGAAACACCACAGAAAAAAGAAGAAATATATACATTTTGGAGAAATATCTATGAAGATCCTGTGAAACATAACACAGATGTTAAATGAATAGAAGAAGTAAAAGAAAGAATAAGAAGTTTAAAGGTACAGGATGAAATAACAGCCAGAGAGATTGAAACAAAGTTAAGAAAAGCTCCTAATTAGAAAACCCCAGGCCCGGATGCAGTACCTAACTTCTGGCTAAAAGTATTAATATCTTTACATGAAGATTTAGCCATGAGTAAGAACTATTTATATGAACAACCTGAACAGACACCAGCCTGGTTAAAAACAGGAAAAACAATATTTCTGCTTAAGAGTGAACCTTCAAGCTATTGTAAAACCTGTAGACCAATAGATTTCCTTCAGACATAAACTACACACTATAACTGATGCTGACTATAGGTTAGAGTCATTTAGAAGAAAACACAATCATGGGAATAGAACACAAGGATAATAAAAGAAAGCCATGTGGAACAAAGGATCATTTGCTGTTAAGTAAAGTCATAATGGAAAACTGGATGATCCACTGTTCTATAGGTATGATCGTTGTTGGTTTGAAAAAGGGTGGAGATGTACTTTTGAAAGATGACTGTAGTGTAGTGATTATTACATCTGTCTTTGATGCAGAAGGTTTAGGGTTCAGTTCCCAGTAGAGATGATATGGATTTTTAACCCTTTTTAAGTGCAACCTGGATAACTGGATGGTGGACAGAAAATACACCCCTGAGATTGTCCCTCTGTCCCTGCTGGACAGGAGCATTGGGCGCTGACTTGTTGGAACATGGTCTAAATTTTTGGTGAGGCTTGTAAGGGCCTCATGGCCAATAGCCTAGGAACTTCCTATCCTAAAAAGGAGAAGAATCTCTAGGGCCATTAACCTAGTAATCTCCAATGAACATATGAGTTATGTTCACACAAACACACACACACACACACAAACTCTTACACACATGCACACACGGACAAACACGCACTAAATGGCAAGGTCAAAGTGATGTAGCTTAAAATTCAGCTCATTGTGTGTAAACATCATGGGGCAACAATACTGTTGTTTAGCTTATCAAAGGTGGAGTCTTAAGGTAGCAGATGACACATCTTCTGGAGGCTAACAAAGCAAATATCTGTCAGGTAGTACCAAGGAAAGGCAGTGATACTTGTAGTATGAAGAAAAACAGCACTTCCATCTCCATAACCTGCTCTGTTATCTCAGACAGCACTTCTATCTCCATAACCTGTTCTGTTATCTCAGACACAGTACTTCCATCTCCATAACCTGCTCTGTTATCTCAGACACAGCACTTCCATCTCCATAACCTGCTCTGTTATCTCAGACACAGCACTTCCATCTCCATAACCTGCTCTGTTATCTCAGACAAAGTACTTCCATCTCCATAACCTGTTCTGTTATCTCAGACACAGCACTTCCATCTCCATAACCTGCTTTGTCATCTCAGAAACAACACTTCCATCTCCATAACCTGCTCTGTTATCTCAGACACAGCACTTCCATCTCCATAACCTGCTCTGCCATCTCAGACACAACACTTCCATCTCCATAACCTGTTCTGTTATCTCAGACACAGCACTTCCATCTCCATAACCTGTTCTGTTATCTCAGACACAGCACTTCCATCTCCATAACCTGTTCTGTTATCTCAGACAAGTACTTCCATCTCCATAACCTGCTCTGTTATCTCAGACACAGCACTTCCATCTCCATAACCTGTTCTGTTATCTCAGACACAGCACTTCCATCTCCATAACCTGCTCTGTTATCTCAGACACAGCACTTCCATCTCCATAACCTGCTCTGTTATCTCAGACACAGCACTTCCATCTCCATAACCTGCTGTGTTATCTCAGGCACAGCACTTCCATCTCCATAACCTGCTCTGTTATCTCAGACACAGCACTTCCATCTCCATAACCTGTTCTATTGTCTCAGACACAGTGCTTCCATCTCCATAACCTGCTCTGTTATCTCAGACACAGCACTTCCATCTCCATAACCTGCTCTGTTATCTCAGACACAGCACTTCCATCTCCATAACCTGCTCTGTTATGTCAGACACAGCACTTCCATCTCCATAACCTGCTCTGTTATGTCAGACACAGCACTTCCATCTCCATAACCTGCTCTGTTATCTCAGACACAGCACTTCCATCTCCATAACCTGCTCTGTTATCTCAGACACAGCACTTCCATCTCCATAACCTGCTCTGTTATCTCAGACACAGCACTTCCATCTCCATAACCTGCTCTGTTATCTCAGACACAGCACTTCCATCTCCATAACCTGCTCTGTTATCTCAGACACAGCACTTCCATCTCCATAACCTGCTCTGTTATCTCAGACACAGCACTTCCATCTCCATAACCTGTTCTGTTATCTCAGACACAGCACTTCCATCTCCATAACTTGCTCTGTTATCTCAGACACAGCACTTCCATCTCCATAACCTGCTCTGTTATCTCAGACACAGCACTTCCATCTCCATAACCTGCTCAGTTATCTCAAACACAGCACTTCCTTCTCCATAACCTGCTGTGTTATCTCAGACACAGCACTTCCATTTCCATAACCTGCTCTGTTATCTCAGACACAGCACTTCCATCTCCATAACCTGCTCTCTTATCTCAGACACAGCACTTCCATCTCCATAACCTGCTCTGTTATCTCAGACACAGCACTTCCATCTCCATAACCTGCTCTGTTATCTCAGACACAGCACTTCCATCTCCATAACCTGCTCTGTTATCTCAGACACAGCACTTCCATCTCCATAACCTGCTCTGTTATCTCAGACACAGCACTTCCATCTCCATAACCTGCTCTGTTATCTCAGACACAGCACTTCCATCTCCATAACCTGCTCTGTTATCTCAGACACAGCACTTCCATCTCCATAACCTGCTCTGTTATCTCAGACACAGCAATTCCATCTCCATAACCTGCGCATTTATCTCAGACACAGCACTTCCATCTCCATAACCTGCTCTGTCTCAGACACAGCACTTCCATCTCCATAACCTGCTCTTGTTATCTCAGACACAGCGCTTCCATCTCCATAACCTGCTCTGTTATCTCAGACACAGCACTTCCATCTCCATAACCTGCTCTGTTATCTCAGACACAGCACTTCCATCTCCATAACCTGCTCTGTTATCTCAGACACAGCACTTCCATCTCCATAACCTGCTCTGTTATCTCAGACACAGCACTTCCATCTCCATAACCTGCTCTGTTATCTCAGACACAGCACTTCCATCTCCATAACCTGCTCTGTTATCTCAGACACAGCACTTCCATCTCCATAACCTGCTCTGTTATCTCAGACACAGCACTTCCATCTCCATAACCTGCTCTGTTATCTCAGACACAGCACTTCCATCTCCATAACCTGTTCTGTTATCTCAGACACAGCACTTCCATCTCCATAACCTGCTCTGTTATCTCAGACACAGCACTTCCATCTCCATAACCTGCTCTGTTATCTCAGACACAGCACTTCCATCTCCATAACCTGCTCTGTTATCTCAGACACAGCACTTCCATCTCCATAACCTGCTCTGTTATCTCAGACACAGCACTTCCATCTCCATAACCTGTTCTGTTATCTCAGACACAGCACTTCCATCTCCATAACCTGCTCTGTTATCTCAGACACAGCACTTCCATCTCCATAACCTGCTCTGTTATCTCAGACACAGCACTTCCATCTCCATAACCTGCTCTGTTATCTCAGACACAGCACTTCCATCTCCATAACCTGCTCTGTTATCTCAGACACAGCACTTCCATCTCCATAACCTGCTCTGTTATCTCAGACACAGCACTTCCATCTCCATAACCTGCTCTGTTATCTCAGACACAGCACTTCCATCTCCATAACCTGCTCTGTTATCTCAGACACAGCACTTCCATCTCCATAACCTGCTCTGTTATCTCAGACACAGCACTTCCATCTCCATAACCTGTTCTGTTATCTCAGACACAGCACTTCCATCTCCATAACCTGCTCTGTTATCTCAGACACAGCACTTCCATCTCCATAACCTGCTCTGTTATCTCAGACACAGCACTTCCATCTCCATAACCTGCTCTGTTATCTCAGACACAGCACTTCCATCTCCATAACCTGCTCTGTTATCTCAGACACAGCACTTCCATCTCCATAACCTGCTCTGTTATCTCAGACACAGCACTTCCATCTCCATAACCTGCTCTGTTATCTCAGACACAGCACTTCCATCTCCATTACCTGCTCTGTTATCTCAGACACAGCACTTCCATCTCCATAACCTGCTCTGTTATCTCAGACACAGCACTTCCATCTCCATAACCTGCTCTGTTATCTCAGACACAGCACTTCCATCTCCATAACCTGCTCTGTTATCTCAGACACAGCACTTCCATCTCCATAACCTGCTCTGTTATCTCAGACACAGCACTTCCATCTCCATAACCTGCTCTGTTATCTCAGGCACAGCACTTCCATCTCCATAACCTGCTCTGTTATCTCAGACACAGCACTTCCATCTCCATAACCTGCTCTGTTATCTCAGACACAGCACTTCCATCTCCATAACCTGCTCTGTTATCTCAGACACAGCACTTCCATCTCCATAACCTGCTCTGTTATCTCAGACACAGCACTTCCATCTCCATAACCTGCTCTGTTATCTCAGACACAGCACTTCCATCTCCATAACCTGCTCTGTTATCTCAGACACAGCACTTCCATCTCCATAACCTGCTCTGTCTCAGACACAGTAATTCCATCTCCATAACCTGCTCTGTTATCTCAGACACAGTGCTTCCATCTCCATAACCTGTTCTGTTATCTCAGACAGAGCACTTCCGTCTCCATAACCTGCTTTGTTATCTCAGACACAGCACTTCCGTCTCTATAACCTGCTCTGCTATCTCAGACACAGCACTTCCATCTCCATAACCTGCTCATTTATCTCAGACACAGCACTTCCATCTCCATAACCTGCTCTGTTATCTCAGACACAGCACTTCCATCTCCATAACCTGCTCTGTTATCTCAGACACAGCACTTCCGTCTCCATAACCTGCTCTGTTATCTCAGACACAGCACTTCCATCTCCATAACCTGCTCTGTTATCTCAGACACAGCACTTCCATCTCCATAACCTGCTCTGTTATCTCAGACACAGCACTTCCATCTCCATAACCTGCTCTGTTATCTCAGACACAGCACTTCCATCTCCATAACCTGCTCTGTTATCTCAGACACAGCACTTCCATCTCCATAACCTGCTCTGTTATCTCAGACACAGCACTTCCATCTCCATAACCTGCTCTGTTATCTCAGACACAGTACTTCCATCTCCATAACCTGCTCTGTTATCTCAGACACAGCACTTCCATCTCCATAACCTGCTCTGTTATCTCAGACACAGCACTTCCATCTCCATAACCTGCTCTGTTATCTCAGACACAGCACTTCCATCTCCATAACCTGCTCTGTTATCTCAGGCACAGCACTTTCCATCTCCAACTTGCTCTGTTATCTCAGACACAGCACTTCCATCTCCATAACCTGCTCTGTTATCTCAGACACAGCACTTCCATCTCCATAACCTGCTCTGTTATCTCAGACACAGCACTTCCATCTCCATAACCTGCTCTGTTATCTCAGACACAGCACTTCCATCTCCATAACCTGCTCTGTTATCTCAGACAAAGCACTTCCATCTCCATAACCTGCTGTGTTATCTCAGGCACAGTACTTCCGTCTCCATAACCTGCTCTTGTTATCTCAGACACAGCACTTCCATCTCCATAACCTGCTCTCTTATCTCAGACACAGCACTTCCATCTCCATAACCTGCTCTGTTATCTCAGACACAGCACTTCCATCTCCATAACCTGCTCTGTTATCTCAGACACAGCACTTCCATCTCCATAACCTGCTCTGTTATCTCAGACACAGCACTTCCATCTCCATAACCTGCTCTGTTATCTCAGACACAGCACTTCCATCTCCATAACCTGCTCTGTTATCTCAGACACAGCACTTCCATCTCCATAACCTGCTCTGTTATCCCAGACACAGCAATTCCATCTCCATAACCTGCTCAGTTATCTCAGACACAGCACTTCCATCTCCATAACCTGCTCTGTTATCTCAGACACAGTGCTTCCATCTCCATAACCTGCTCTGTTATCTCAGACACAGCACTTCCATCTCCATAACCTGCTCTGTTATCTCAGACACAGCACTTCCATCTCCATAACCTGCTCTGTTATCTCAGACACAGCACTTCCATCTCCATAACCTGCTCTGTTATCTCAGACACAGCACTTCCATCTCCATAACCTGCTCTGTTATCTCAGACACAGCACTTCCATCTCCATAACCTGCTCTGTTATCTCAGACACAGCACTTCAATCTCCATAACCTGCTCTGTTATCTCAGACACAGCACTTCCATCTCCATAACCTGCTCTGTTATCTCAGACACAGAACTTCCATCTCCATAACCTGTTCTGTTATCTCAGACACAGCACTTCCATCTCCATAACCTGCTCTGTTATCTCAGACACAGCACTTCCATCTCCATAACCTGCTCTGTTATCTCAGACACAGAACTTCCATCTCCATAACCTGTTCTGTTATCTCAGACACAGCACTTCCATCTCCATAACCTGCTCTGTTATCTCAGACACAGCACTTCCATCTCCATAACCTGCTCTGTTATCTCAGACACAGCACTTCCATCTCCATAACCTGCTCTGTTATCTCAGACACAGCACTTCCATCTCCATAACCTGCTCTGTTATCTCAGACACAGCACTTCCATCTCCATAACCTGCTCTGTTATCTCAGACACAGCACTTCCATCTCCATAACCTGCTCTGTTATCTCAGACACAGCACTTCCATCTCCATAACCTGCTCTGTTATCTCAGACACAGTACTTCCATCTCCATAACCTGCTCTGTTATCTCAGACACAGCACTTCCATCTCCATAACCTGCTCTGTTATCTCAGACACAGCACTTCCATCTCCATAACCTGCTCTTTCTCAGACACAGCACTTCCATCTCCATAACCTGCTCTGTTATCTCAGACACAGCACTTCCATCTCCATAACCTGCTCTGTTATCTCAGACACAGCACTTCCATCTCCATAACCTGCTCTGTTATCTCAGACACAGCACTTCCATCTCCATAACCTGTTCTGTTATCTCAGACACAGCACTTCCATCTCCATAACCTGCTCTGTTATCTCAGACACAGCACTTCCATCTCCATAACCTGCTCTGTTATCTCAGGCACAGTACTTCCATCTCCATAACCTGCTCTGTTATCTCAGACACAGCACTTCCATCTCCATAACCTGCTCTGTTATCTCAGACACAGCACTTCCATCTCCATAACCTGCTCTGTTATCTCAGACACAGCACTTCCATCTCCATAACCTGCTCTGTTATCTCAGACACAGCACTTCCATCTCCATAACCTGCTCTGTTATCTCAGACACAGCACTTCCATCTCCATAACCTGCTCTGTTATCTCAGACACAGCACTTCCATCTCCATAACCTGCTCTGTTATCTCAGACACAGCACTTCCATCTCCATAACCTGCTCTGTTATCTCAGACACAGCACTTCCATCTCCATAACCTGCTCTGTTATCTCAGACACAGCACTTCCATCTCCATAACCTGCTCTGTTATCTCAGACACAGCACTTCCATCTCCATAACCTGCTCTGTTATCTCAGACACAGTACTTCCATCTCCATAACCTGCTCTGTTATCTCAGACACAGCACTTCCATCTCCATAACCTGCTCTGTTATCTCAGACACAGCACTTCCATCTCCATAACCTGCTCTGTTATCTCAGACACAGCACTTCCATCTCCATAACCTGCTCTGTTATCTCAGACACAGCACTTCCATCTCCATAACCTGCTCTGTTATCTCAGACACAGCACTTCCATCTCCATAACCTGCTCTGTTATCTCAGACACAGCACTTCCATCTCCATAACCTGTTCTGTTATCTCAGACACAGCACTTCCATCTCCATAACCTGCTCTGTTATCTCAGACACAGCACTTCCATCTCCATAACCTGCTCTGTTATCTCAGACACAGCACTTCCATCTCCATAACCTGCTCTGTTATCTCAGACACAGCACTTCCATCTCCATAACCTGCTCTGTTATCTCAGACACAGCACTTCCATCTCCATAACCTGCTCTGTTATCTCAGACACAGCACTTCCATCTCCATAACCTGCTCTGTTATCTCAGACACAGCACTTCCATCTCCATAACCTGCTCTGTTATCTCAGACACAGCACTTCCATCTCCATAACCTGCTCTGTTATCTCAGACACAGCACTTCCATCTCCATAACCTGCTCTGTTATCTCAGACACAGCACTTCCATCTCCATAACCTGCTCTGTTATCTCAGACACAGCACTTCCATCTCCATAACCTGCTCTGTTATCTCAGACACAGCACTTCCATCTCCATAACCTGCTCTGTTATCTCAGACACAACACTTCCATCTCCATAACCTGCTCTGTTATCTCAGACAAAGCATTTCCATTTCCATAACCTGCTCTGTTATCTCAGACACAGCACTTCCATCTCCATAAACTGCTGTGTTATCTCAGGCACAGTACTTCCATCTCCATAACCTGCTCTTGTTATCTCAGACACAGCACTTCCATCTCCATAACCTGCTCTGTTATCTCAGACACAGCACTTCCATCTCCATAACCTGCTCTGTTATCTCAGACACAGTACTTCCATCTCCATAACCTGCTCTGTTATCTCAGACACAGCACTTCCATCTCCATAACCTGCTCTGTTATCTCAGACACAGCACTTCCATCTCCATAACCTGCTCTGTTATCTCAGACACAGCACTTCCATCTCCATAAGCTGCTCAGTTATCTCAGACACAGCACTTCCATCTCCATAACCTGCTCTGTTATCTCAGACACAGCACTTCCATCTCCATAACCTGCTCTGTTATCTCAGACACAGCACTTCCATCTCCATAACCTGCTCTGTTATCTCAGACACAGCACTTCCATCTCCATAACCTGCTCTGTTATCTCAGACACAGCACTTCCATCTCCATAACCTGCTCTGTTATCTCAGACACAGCACTTCCATCTCCATAACCTGCTCTGTTATCTCAGACACAGCACTTCCATCTCCATAACCTGTTCTGTTATCTCAGACACAGCACTTCCATCTCCATAACCTGCTCTGTTATCTCAGACACAGCACTTCCATCTCCATAACCTGCTCTGTTATCTCAGACACAGCACTTCCATCTCCATAACCTGTTCTGTTATCTCAGACACAGCACTTCCATCTCCATAACCTGCTCTGTTATCTCAGACACAGCACTTCCATCTCCATAACCTGCTCTGTTATCTCAGACACAGCACTTCCATCTCCATAACCTGCTCTGTTATCTCAGACACAGCACTTCCATCTCCATAACCTGCTCTGTTATCTCAGACACAGCACTTCCATCTCCATAACCTGCTCTGTTATCTCAGACACAGCACTTCCATCTCCATAACCTGCTCTGTTATCCCAGACACAGCACTTCCATCTCCATAACCTGCTCAGTTATCTCAGACACAGCACTTCCATCTCCATAACCTGCTCTGTTATCTCAGACACAGCACTTCCATCTCCATAACCTGCTCTGTTATCTCAGACACAGCACTTCCATCTCCATAACCTGCTCTGTTATCTCAGACACAGCACTTCCATCTCCATAACCTGCTCTGTTATCTCAGACACAGCACTTCCATCTCCATAACCTGCTCTGTTATCTCAGACACAACACTTCCATCTCCATAACCTGCTCTGTTATATCAGACACAGCACTTCCATCTCCATAACCTGCTCTGTTATCCCAGACACAGCACTTCCATCTCCATAACCTGCTCTGTTATCTCAGACACAGCACTTCCATCTCCATAACCTGCTCTGTTATCTCAGACACAGCACTTCCATCTCCATAACCTGCTCTGTTATCTCAGACACAGCACTTCCATCTCCATAACCTGCTCTGTTATCTCAGACACAGCACTTCCATCTCCATAACCTGCTCTGTTATCTCAGACACAGCACTTCCATCTCCATAACCTGCTCTGTCTCAGACACAGCACTTCCATCTCCATAACCTGTTATATTATCTCAGACACAGCACTTCCATCTCCATAACCTGCTCTGTTATCTCAGGCACAGCACTTCCATCTCCATAACCTGCTCTGTTATCTCAGACACAGCACTTCCATCTCCATAACCTGTTCTGTTATCTCAGACACAGCACTTCCATCTCCATAACCTGCTCTGTTATCTCAGACACAACACTTCCATCTCTATAACCTGCTCTGTTATCTCAGACACAGCACTTCCATCTCCATAACCTGCTGTGTTGTCTCAGACACAGCACTTCCATCTCCATAACCTGCTCTGTTATCTCAGACACAGTACTTCCATCTCCATAACCTGCTCTGTTATCTCAGACACAGCACTTCCATCTCCATAACCTGCTCTGTTGTCTCAGACACAGCACTTCCATCTCCATAACCTGCTCTGTTATCTCAGACACAGCACTTCCATCTCCATAACCTGCTCTGTTATCTCAGACACAGCACTTCCATCTCCATAATCTGTTCTGTTATCTCAGACACAGCACTTCCATCTCCATAACCTGCTCTGTTATCTCAGACACAGCACTTCCATCTCCATAACCTGCTCTGTTATCTCAGACACAGCACTTCCATCTCCATAACCTGCTCTGTTATCTCAGACACAGCACTTCCATCTCCATAACCTGCTCTGTTATCTCAGACACAGCACTTCCATCTCCATAACCTACTCTGTTATCCCAGACACAGCACTTCCATCTCCATAACCTGTTCTGTTATCTCAGACACAGTACTTCCATCTCCATAACCTGCTCTGTTATCTCAGACACAGCACTTCCATCTCCATAACCTGCTCTGTTATCTCAGACACAGCACTTCCATCTCCATTGCCTGCTCTGTTATCTCAGACACAGCACTTCCATCTCCATAACCTGCTCTGTTATCTCAGACACAGCACTTCCATCTCCATAACCTGCTCTGTTATCTCAGACACAGCACTTCCATCTCCATAACCTGCTCTGTTATCTCAGACACAGCACTTCCATCTCCATAACCTGCTCTGTTATCTCAGACACAGCACTTCCATCTCCATAACCTGCTCTGTTATTTCAGACACAGTACTTCCATCTCCATAACCTGCTCTGTTATCTCAGACACAGCACTTCCATCTCCATAACCTGTTCTGTTATCTCAGACACAGCACTTCCATCTCCATAACCTGCTCTGTTATCTCAGACACAGCACTTCCATCTCCATAACCTGCTCTGTTATCTCAGACACAGCACTTCCATCTCCATAACCTGCTCTGTTATTTCAGACACAGTACTTCCATCTCCATAACCTGCTCTGTTATCTCAGACACAGCACTTCCATCTCCATAACCTGCTCTGTTGTCTCAGACACAGCACTTCCATCTCCATAACCTACTCTGTTATCTCTGACACAGCACTTCCATCTCCATAACCTGCTCTGTTATCCCAGACACAGCACTTCCATCTCCATAACCTGTTCTGTTATCTCAGACACAGCACTATCATCTCCATAACCTGCTCTGTTATCTCAGACACAGCACTTCCATCTCCATAACCTGCTCTGTAGTCTCAGACACAGTACTTCCCTACATTTCAAATGTCTTTACCACATACCGTAATAATGCACATCATCATTACCCCCCCCCCTCACATTTTTCTGCATGGGGTCAGAGTGTTATGTGAACTATTGCAACTTCTTTTGATTCAGTACCAGTGTTCTACCTTCTATGATAGTCATGCCTGAGTGTTGCAGGTCACCTCTCACATAGTCCATCTCTGTCTTTACTGGATGTCCTCATTTCATCTTCCCTGTTTCTCCCAAAACTGTGTCATCAAATTGATTGTTTTCCTGAACATGTGTCTGAAATTCTGTAGTCTTTTTTTTTACCTTCATTGCAATTGAATCTAGTTTTGGTTCTGCAGTGATGTCATCCTTTTATTCATGTATCCCACAGTGTGCTTCCAACTACAATCTAAGTCACTTCATCTCTATCATTTCCACCTTCCTCAACTGCTCAGCCTTCACTGCCCAGGTTTCTGTACCATAAATAAGTGTTGGTTATAATGTAGGTTTGGATACCTTATTTTTCAGCTTCTTTGACATTATTCGGTTGCATACTACCCCCTCACACTCTGTGCCATTTGGCTGCAGCCCCTCTGATTCTAGCTTTGACCTCCTCATTCAGACTTGCCTTCTCCTCAACCACCCCTCCTAGATATTTGAAACTGTTATCTTGTTCTGCTATATTCCCTTCAGTCACAATTTTCTGTTTTTTTTCTGATTTCTCCATTTGCCTTGTCTGTTCTTCATTTCATTCAGTGTGACTTCATTTCTGTATTCATACCCCAGTCATTTGCAGAACTTCTTGTTCACAGTCTGCTCGTAAAGCCACATCGTGTGCGTACATCAGCTTTGTTGACCTGTCCCCTCCAACCATTTTGCTAATGTAGTCCATCACCAGTGTAAACAACAGTGAGCTCATAGCAGAGCCTTGATGCACACCCAACCCCATTGGATACTCCTCTGCATGTCTGAATACTGTCAGTACCTGTGCCATTGGGTCCTTGTACATAGCACTGATTCTATCAGTGTTTCTGGGACTTCAGTACATTGCAGGACTAGCCAAATCAGCTTTGTCATTTGCTTTCTCTAGTCTGGGAATGCTTATTTTGTCCTTCCTCATATTTAACTTCTTCTCCACTATCTGTATCACTGCCAACATTGGATTGACCATGCTGGTCCCTGATCTGAATCAAAACCGCTCATCTCCTATCTTACTTTCTGTTTATTTGTCTATCAGTCATCCTTTCTGCATTTTCTTGAAGTGTGACAGGAGTTTGCTACCTATATACTGCCTGCAGTTGTGAATGTGTAACATAATGGGAAAAAAAGTCAACAACATCAGGGAACTTGATGTGAGATGATATAACAAAGGGCAGGGTTACCAAATTACAATTTCTTGCATCACCATACATGCTTAGGCTGCAGTTATATCTACAATAATCTAAGAATAACAGCAAATTGGTTGAGCTCCATATAAAAATTGCACAAACACAAGAAATCAATCATCATCTCAGTCTTCCCTTGCAAAGGCTGATTGTCTGTGACTGCAAGTTGTCTGCATCATGCAAACCAAGCGTTTAATAAAGTTTGACTCCCTAAGTGTTCTCATCATGGACAACTGTGACAAGTCTGCCTAACTAGGCTATCGGGGACTAATGTCACTAAGAACCCTGAATATGTACAACTAGAGTATATGAGCTGAATTCCTTAACAGGAAACACTCATATTCCAGGACCTTTAACCTGAAACACGACTAGACTAACCTAAAAGTACACAAAGTGCAAACGCACATACGATGGACAAGCAAATAGTCAACTAAATCCATTCCATGAAGAAACAAACTAATCAACCATGATGTATTCAGTTAAAAACCACAACTGAAATAAAAATAAATCAAAAATGGTGGCTGATACCATCAAAGAGTAAATAACCACCCACACACCCACATCAAATTTAAAATAGGAGATTATTGAAATAAACAAATAAAATGTTACAATGCATTACAGTTTAGTAGCAAAATACAGCAGAAGTACACCAAATACATAATTTGTATCCATTTATTCCTCACAATGCACCCGCAGAACAGGAGCTGAAAACACTGACTTATCACAGCCTAACAATCTTTCAAAAATAAAAAGTTGCTGTTACCTGTAATACCCAGCACCTTATCTGGTATATTTATGGTTCACACAGTCTTCTGGTAGTAGTCTGCCTCTGCAAAGAAGACAATTTCAAAATAATTCCTTCAAAAAATTAGCAATGTAGCCAACATCCATGCGACAAGGCATGGGTCAACAGGACTATTTCTTCTTTTGCAAGAGAAAAGAAAGACTTTCCTTCAGCTTTTCACTCTGACTACATGTTCTGTACTGAGCCAAAAATCCTGCAGGAAGGTCAAAGCATGTCAGACCTCCTACCAGAGCCAGACCCCACCAGTAATGGCTTCTGTGCCACTTACTCGAAGCACTCCTTGAAATAGAGATCATCGACATTTGTGCTGTAACAGAGACGTGGTTCAATGAAAGCAGCCCTGCACCACCAGGCTATAACTCATTCTACACCTTTTGGCCCCAGAACTTGAACTGAAGCTCCAAAGGCAGTGGTGCTTCCATATTCATAAAGGATGCAAACACCTCCAGACTGGTAGCCCAACATAATGAATCAGAGATACTTCAGGTGCAGCTAACACTGAGTAAGACAGCAATTCAGGTTGTACTCTGTTATAGGTCCCCAACCATGTCCCAAGACTCACACTCCACATTGCTAAGCACCCAGGAGAATATTAGGGTCCAACCTAATACTCTCATACTGGGCAACTTCAACTACCCCTCCATTAACTGGGAAAAATACTCATGTACCAATACACTTGCCCAACGTTTCATGGAATTCATTAATTTCATTGCCCTGGACCAGCTTGTTCTTACCCCCACTAGAGGTAGCAACATTCTTGACCTGGTCATTGCTAACATGGGAAACCATTGCTCTTCACCAATAGTCAGCTACTCCCTGGTTAGATCCGACCACAAACTAATCACCTTGGAAATCCACATCCCTCGCACCCCCCCCCCCCCCCACAAAGGGAACCACCATGAAAACCTTCTCCAAAGCTAACTTTGGGCTCCTAAAAACAGAGGTGGATAACTTCACGGCACCCATGCAAATGGAGAATAGTTGAATGACCACCAAATCATACACCAATGCACTGTACAAACATGTGCACAAATGCATGGATCTCCCCATACGCTCTCCTCCACAAAAGGAAGCCAATCTGGTGGTCCCCTGCCATAAACAAACTCTACAACAGAAGGAGGAAACTGATGCAGAAAAAGGTGAAGTCCCAAGACTGGAAAAACTCCTTTATCAGCCTCAACAAAAAAGTTGAGATCCCTCATCAAATCTTCTAAAGCTAGCTATGAAAACAGAATTGCAGCAGATAGTAAAGACAACCAGAAGGTCTTCTATAATTATGTAAAGCATCTCCATGGCAGTACCCAGATTTGCTCTAAGCTACTGCACAATGGTACCTCCTATACTGAGCCATAGATACTGCCAATATACTGGCCGACAGATTCAGTGCCAACTTTACCCCTCTCCCCCCACCAAGGACCAATCACAATACCAGTAGATTGACAAGCACCCAGCATTACTGCTGCACAGGTTAAAATGGCACTGTCCAAGGCCAAGAATACAGCTTCTATGGGACCAGACAATATCCCTGGCTGTGTTCTACATGAATTACAGAGTGAACTGGCACCTCACCTGTGTGTCCTGTTCAGTCACAGCCTCACCTCAGGCTTTGTCCCTATCGAATGTCACAATGCTACAGTCATCCTTCTCCACAAAGGAGTACAGATCCTGGGAACTATCACCCCATTAGTCTGACAAGTCTGGTGCAAAGCTATGGAACGCATCATCATGGACCTAATAAACAAGGATATAGAGAATCTCCAAACACTGGATCCCACACAGTTTGGTTTTGTGAAGGGTAGATCATGCCTGCTTAACTTGGTCGACTTCTTTGATTCAGTCACCAGAGCTGTGGATGAGGGCAAGGTGGTTCATACAGCCTACTTTGATCTGGCCAAGGCCTTTGATACCATTCCCCACTGAGGAATCATAGAAAAACACACAAAGCTAGGCATCAACCCCTATATCACTAGGTGGGTTGCAAACTGGCTCACAGATAGAATCCACAGTGTGAAAGTAGCTGACTCCAAGTCAGACTGCTGACCAGTAATGAGTGGAGTCCAACAGGGATCGGTCCTGGGTCCTCTCCTGTTTGGTATCTACTTCTCAGAAGTCCAGGCCAACACAAAGGTACTCTGCCTGACAAAATTCACAGATGATTGCAAGTTGGGAGCCATTATTAGCTCCCCAAGTGATGTTGACATCCTACAGAAAGGCCTCACTGAGACCAATGACTGGTATCATAACCATGGCCTTAAGCTTAATGCCAAAAAATGTGTTGTCATCCCCTTTGGGAAAAACGCAGTTCCCATGAATTACCACATCAATGGTAGTCCACTGAACACAGAAGGCGTTATAAGAGATCTGGGAACACAGGTTGACAGCAACCTCTCTTTTGACCACCACATTGCCACTGTGGTCAGAAAGTCCTTCTATGTGGAACATCTCAATTCTAAGGGTTTTGCATCCAGGAAGAAAGAGGTCATTGTCTCCCTCTACTTTTCCCTCATTAGGCCAATCATCGAGTACAATGCCCCATTTGGCATGTACCTCCCTAGACACCTGCAACAACTTGAGAGTCCGCAAAAGTACCTCAGAAAGAGGATCCTAGGCCTTAAGGACTTGTCCTTTATGGACAGACTCTAAAAACTCCCAACTATTCTCTGTCTCATATCGCCTACTCAGAGGCAATCTCTGCTTGACTTACAAAGCCATGTCTGACCCAGGTCTCTTAGAAATGCTACATCTAAAGAAATCCCAATCCCTCTGCACCACACGGTCCAGAGTCCTCAACCTCATACCACAATCAACAGAACGTGCTGGAGGGACAGGTTCATAACCCAGAGATTGCCCATGCTATGGAATAGACTTCGCATACATGTCAAGCAGAGCACCTCACTGGCCCTCTTCAAGAGAAATCTTGATGAGTGGATGGGAAATAGAAAATTTACCCCGGAGATCACTCCAGTGGCTCTGCTCGACAGAGGCACTGGGAACTAAGGTCGGGTGGCACAATGCCAGGGTAATTCTATGGGCTAGGCTTGTAAAGGCTCCAGGGCCATTAACCTAGTACACACCTATGAACCTATGAAATTACAATCCCTTAATTCTGAAGTATTGATAGAATGGGAATCTGTCAGACCTGATGAATGAATCTCTGTCTTCACCACCTCATTAACGTTTATAGGGATACTTTCACCTCTGTTCAGGGTCTCATTGAGATGAATGGAGAAGTTTTTACTTGCCTTCACACCTACTGTGGTATTGTCTTTGCCACAGAATATTTTGTTTCAAGTGAAGATTCAAGTGTTTAATCAACTTCAACACTTGGCTAAGAATAACGAGATAATGTTTATAGTAAGTCTCTTAAAAACTCGAATACTATGATTTTCCTTAGCACATAGCATAACATTTAATGAAAATTCTTATAGCAACTATACAGTGTTAGTCGCAATGTAGGTAATAACATAATTCATACAAATTGTGGACTATGTGGACTTGGATGAAAGCTGACAAAAAAAGTTTAAAGCCCTGTATATTGGCAGTGGTGACCCAGGGTGACAGACTACTTTAGAATACTTTGCAAATGGTCATATTTTACTAGGGTCCATGTAGATAACTGTATGGTCACTGTCCCTCACTAGGACATTCCAAGTGATACAAATTTTTCAAAAACAAATCATTTCGTCTTACCAGG
>NC_056730.1:6545232-6570232 GCF_019279795.1 Protopterus annectens
AGGGGGTTATTTGTGGGTTAGGGGTGGGTTAAGTGAGTTAGGGTTAGGAGCTCGGGTTAGGTGAGTGTCGAGTGGCGGACCTTAGGGTTAGGGTTTGGGTCAGGGTTGTCGATAGGTGTGCATGTCAGGTTTAGTGTTGCTTTGGTAGGAGTTTGGTTTGCTTGTGTTGTGTGTATGTGTGGTGTTTGGAGTGGGGATCCGTTTGCTTTTTAATTATTGTTGTTGTGGTGTGGAGTGTATAGGTGTATATCATTAGGTAGCAGCCTTGAGTATGTATGTAGTTGTGTATGTGTTTTTGTGGTAGTGATTGTACTTGCAGGTATGTGTTGTTTAGTGCTAGTATGTAGTTTAGACTTGTCGGTTGAGTGAGTTTCGTTTATGTTGGTTTTCGTTGTTTGCCGTGGTCGGTTAATTGAAGTCCATCTGCCGGCTGTCGATGGAGCAGCGTGTCATTTATCTGATATGAACCCATATATACATATATATATATATATATATACATATATATATATATATGTGTGTGTGTGTGTGTATACACACGCACGCACACACACACACACACACACACACACACACACACACACACACACACACAGACACACACAAGTATATCTACATTTATTTATAAATCTATCTATCTATATATATATATATATATATATATATATTATATATATGTGTTTGTGTCTGTGTGTGTGTGTTTGTGTGTATACACACACACACACACACACACACACACACACACACATATATATAGGTAGACACACAAACACACACACACACAAACACACACACACACTCACATGCATATTTATTTATTTATTGACATTTGATTACAGAAACAATTATCCAACTATGTAGAAGTCCATTTTCAGTGGAGGCGCAAGGGGTGATACAAATCAGTACAAAACATTTTAAGAACAATAATTTTGCAATCTTCAAAAAATAAAGCAAAAGCAACTGCAGTTCAAATAATTATAACATATTAGAGATAGTCTAAAAAACATTAGTTAAGACTCAACACAAGTTATAAGACAATAATTTAACATTTATAGAAAATTTAGACAGTTTATAGAAAAAATAAATGTAAGTTCGTCTAATACAAACAAGAATTGCAAAATGCAGTGAGGGGACAGGCAGGCTTATGGTATATTTAGAGGGAAAGCCATGGAAGAGAATATGATAGAAGAAAGAAAGTGAATAAGGGAAATGAAGGAGGTATAAGGAATGAAAAGGTACTTGTTCACATTTAGCAATATAGTTTATCCTCATTTGCATATTGTATCAAGGTGCTCTGTTATGTGGATGTAAAAAGAGTGTTGGTGAAAATGTTAAAGAGGAGGGCACCAAGAATCAAGCATTAAGGTACACTGGTGGTGACTGGGATGTAACGAGAGACCATAGAGTACCATACTACTGGCTGATACCTACTGGACAAGTAGTTTTTGAACCACAGAAGGGTGTGCTGACAGAGACCTAGTGAGGACATCTGATGAAGAGGTATGCTGTGCCAAAGTGTTGACAGCTTTAGATAAGTGTAGAAATATGGAAAAGACTAGTTTGCCTTTACCTCTAGCTTTAAAAACAGTGTCTGTATACATTAGAAGGGTAGTGCTAGTGTAAAAATAATGGAAACACTAGCTTGCCTTTACTTCTAGCTTTAATAACAGTGTCTGTATATATTAGAAGGGTAGTGCTAGTGTAGAAATATGGAAAATACTAGCTTGCCTTTACCTCTAGCTTTAATAACAGTGTCTGTATAAATTAGAAGGGTAGTGCTAGTGTGCAGATATGGAAAAGACTAGCTTGTTTTTACCGCTAACTTTATTAACAGTGTATGTATACATTAGATGGGTAGTGCTAGTGTACAAATAAGGAAAACACTAGCTTGCCTTTGCCTCTAGCTTTAATAACAGTGTCTGTATACATCAGAAGGGTAGTGCTAGTTTCGAAATATGGAAAAGACTAGCTTGCCTTACCACTAGCTTTAATAACAGTGTCTGTATAAATTAGAAGGGAGTGCTAGTGTCAAATAAGGGAAAAACTAGCTTGCCTTTACCTTTAACATTAATAACAGTGTCTGTATACATTAGAAGGGTGGTGCTAGTGTACAAATAAGGGAAACACTATCATGCCTCTGCTTGTAGCTTTAATAACAGTCTATAAACATCAGAAGGGTAGTGCTAGTGTAGAAATATGGAAAAGACTAGCTTGCCTTTACCTCTAGCTTTAATAACAGTGTCACTATACATTAGAAGGGTAGCGCTAGTGTACAAATATGGAAAAGACTCTCTTGCCTTTACCTCTAGCTTTAATAACAGTGTCTGTATAAATTAGAAGGGTAGTGCTAGTGTACAAATAAGGGAAACACTAGCATGCCTCTGCCTGTAGCTTTAATAACACTGTCTATAAACATCAGAAGGGTAGTGCAAGTGTAGAAATATGGAAAAGACTAGCTTGCCTTTACCGCTAGCTTTAATAACAGTGTCTGTATAAATTAGAAGGGAGTGCTAGTGTCAAATAAGGGAAAAACTAGCTTGCCTTTACCTTTAACATTAATAACAGTGTCTGTATATATTATAAGGGTAGTGCTAGTGTACAAATAAGGAAAACAATATCATGCCTCTGCCTGTAGCTTTAATAACACTGTCTATAAACATCAGAAGGGTAGTGCTAGTGTAGAAATATGGAAAAGACTAGCTTGCCTTTACCTCTAGCTTTAATAGCAGTGTCTGTATACATTATAAGGGTAGTGCTAGTGTACAAATTAGGGAAACACTAGCTTGCCTTTACTTCCAGCTTTAATAGCAGTGTCTGTATACATTAGAAGGGTAGTGCTAGTGTAAAAATAATGGAAACACTAGCTTGCCTTTACCTCTAGCTTTAATAACAGTGTCTGTATACATTAGAAGGGTAGTGCTAGTGTAGAAATATGGAAAAGACTAGCTTGCCTTTACTGCTAGCTTTAATAACAGTGTCTGTATAAATTAGAAGGGTAGTGCTAGTGTACAAATAAGGGAAACACTAGCATGCCTCTGCCTGTAGCTTTAATAACACTGTCTATAAACATCAGAAGGGTAGTGCAATTGTAGAAATATGGAAAAGACTAGCTTGCCTTTACCAGTAGCTTAAATAACACTGTCTGTATACATTAGAACGGTAGCACTAGTGTAGAAATATGAAAAAGACTAGTTTGCCTTTACTTCTAGCTTTAATAATAGTGTCTGTATAAATTAGAAGGGAGTGCTAGTGTCAAATAAGGAAAAAGCTAGCTTGCCTTTACCTTTAACATTAATAACAGTGTCTGTATACATTAGAAGGGTAGTGCTAGTGTACAAATAAGGGAAACACTAGATTGCCTTTACCTCTAGCTTTAATAACAGTGTCTGTATACATTAGAAGGGTAGCGCTAGTGTACAAATATGGAAAAGATTGGCTTGCCTTTACCTCCAGCTTTAATAACAGTGTCTGTATAAATTAGAAGGGTAGTGCTAGTTTACAAATAAGGGAAACACTAGCTTGCCTTTACCTCTAGCTTTAATAACACGGTCTGTATACATCAGAAGGGTAGTGCTAGTGCACAAATATGGAAAAGACTCGCTTGCCTTTACTACTAGCTTTAATAACAGTGTCTGTATACATTACACGGCTAATGCTAGTGTACAAATAAGGAAAAGAATAGCTTGCCTTTACCGTTAGGTTTAAAAACAGTGTCTGTATACATTAGAAGGGTAGCGCTAGTGTACAAATAAGGGAAACACTAGCTTGCCTTTACTTCTAGCTTTAATAACAGTGTCTGTATATATTAGAAGGGTAGTGCTAGTGTAGAATTATGGAAAAGACTAGCTTGCCTTTACCGCTAGCTTTAATAACAGTGTCTGTATACATTAGAAGGGTAGTGCTAGTGTAGAAATATGGAAAATACTAGCTTGCCTTTACCACTAGCTTTAATAACAGTGTCTGTATAAATTAGAAGGGAGTGCTAGTGTACAAATATGGAAAAGACTAGCTTGCCTTTACCTCTAGCTTTAATAACAGTGTCTGTAAAGATTAGAAGGGTAGTGCTAGTGTGCAGATATGGAAAAGACTAGCTTGTTTTTACCGCTAACTTTATTAACAGTGTATGTATACATTAGATGGGTAGTGCTAGTGTACAAATAAGGAAAACACTAGCTTGCCTTTGCCTCTAGCTTTAATAACAGTGTCTGTATACATCAGAAGGGTAGTGCTAGTGTAGAAATATGAAAAAGACTAGCTTGCTTTTACCGCTAGCTTTAATAACAGTGTCCTTACACATTAGAAGGGTAGTGCTAGTGTAAAAATAATGGGAACACTAGCTTGCCTTTACCTCTAGCTTTAATAACAGTGTCTGTATACATTAGAAGGGTAGTGCTAGTGTACAAATAAGGGAAACACTAGCATGCCTCTGCCTGTAGCTTTAATAACACTGTCTATATAAATCAGAAGGGTAGTGCTAGTGTAGAAATATGGAAAAGACTAGCTTGCCTTTACCTTTAACTTTAATAGCAGTGTCTGTATACATTAGAAGGGCAGTGCTAGTGTAGAAATATGGAAAAGACTCCCTTGCCTTTACCGCTAGCTTTAATAACAGTGTCTGTATAGATTAGTAGGGTAGTGGTAATGTAGAAATATGGAAAAGACTAGCTTGCCTTTACCGCTAGCTTTTATAACAGTGTCTGTATACATTAGAAGGGTAGTGCTAGTGTACAAATATGGTAAAGACTAGCTTGCCTTTACCGCTAGCGCTAATAACAGTGTCTGTAAACATTAGAAGGGTAGTGCTAGTGTAAAAATATGGAAAAGACTAGCTTGCTCTTACCTCTAGCTTAAATGACAGAGTCTGTATACATTTGAAGGGTAGTGCTAGTATACAAATATGGGAAGGAGTAGCTTGCCTTTACCGCTAGCTTTAATATCAGTGTCTGTATACATTAGAAGGTTAGTGCTAGTGTACAAATAAGAGAAACACTAACTTGCATTTACAACTAGCTTTAATAACAGTGTCTGTATACATTAGAAGGGTAGTGCTAGTGTACAAATAATGGAACACTAGCTTGCCTTTACCTCTAGCTTTAATAACAGTGTATGTATATATTAGAAGGGCAGTGCTAGTGTAGAAATATGGAAAAGACTCTCTTGCCTTTACCGCTAGCTTTAATAACAGTGTCTGTATACATTAGAAGGGTAGTGCTAGTGTACAAATAAGGGAACACTAGCTTGCCTTTACCTCTAGCTTTAATAACAGTGTTTGCATACATTAGAAGGGAGTGCTAGTGTCAAATAAGGGAAACACTAGCTTGCCTTTACCTCTAGCTTTAATAACAGTTTCTGTATAGATTAGTAGGGTAGTGGTAGTGTAGAAATATGGAAAAGACTAGCTTGCTTTTACCTCTAGCTTTAATGACACAGTCTGTATACATTTGAAGGGTAGTGCTAGTGTACAAATATGGGAAAGAGTAGCTTGCCTTTACCGCTAGCTTTAATATCAGTGTCTGTATACATTAGAAGGTTAGTGCTAGTGTACCGATAAGGGAAACACTAACTTGCGTTTACAACTAGCTTTAATAACAGTGTCTGTATACATTAGAAGGGTAGTGCTAGTGTACAAATAAGGGAACACTAGCTTGCCTTTACCTCTAGCTTTAATAACAGTGTTTGTATACATTAGAAGGGTAGTGCTAGTGTCAAATAAGGGAAACACTAGCTTGCCTTTACCTCTAGCTTTAATAACAGTGTCTGTATAGATTATTAGGGTAGTGGTAGTGTAGAAATATGGAAAAGACTAACTTGCCTTTACCTCTAGCTTTAATAACAGTGTCTGTGTACATTAGAAGGGTAGTGCTGGTGTACAAATAAGAAAATACTAGCTTGCCTTTACCTCTAGCTTTAATAACAGTGTCTGTAAACATTAGAAGGGTAGTGCTAGTGTAAAAATATGGAAAAGACTAGCTTGCCTTTACCTCTAGCTTTAATGACGCAGTCTGTATACATTAGAAGGCTAATGCTAGTGTACAAATAAGGAAAAGCCTAGCTTGCCTTTACCACTCAATTTAATAACAGTGTCTGTATACATTAGGAGGCTAGTGCTAGTGTACAAATAAGGAAAAGACTAGCTTGCCTTTACCGCTAGCTTTAATAACAATGTCTGTATACATTACAAGGGTAGTGCTAGTGCACAGATATGGAAAAAACTAGCTTGCCTTTACCTCTAGCTTTAATAACAGTGTCTGTATACATTAGAAGGGTAGTGCTAGTGTACAGTAAGGCACACAGATGTTCCACTCTCCAGGCTGAACAAGGAGAAAGTTACTGTCAGCTGCCTGTTGGGTACTAGGATCCGTCACATAACACAGGCACTTATGTCACTCCAGAACAAGTACAAGTATGACAATGTCATTGTACATGTTGGTGTGAATCATCTAAGACGTACCTCCCTGGACTACATGAAAAGAAACATTGAGGAGCTCTCTGATCATGTAACCCAAGCTGGTAAGACCCTGGCCTTGAGTAGCATACTACCTTCACCTAGAATGATGCCACAATACAAAGACAAAATGATCAATTTCAACAATTGGCTAAGCTTCTGGTGTCATTCTAAGGGGATCCAGTGCCTGTCTGCCTGGGATGACATGATAGACAAGCCTCGCTGTTTCGCCAGAGATGGTTTGCACCTGTCACCCCTTAGCTTTCGAATACTGGCCAAGGCTCTTGCTATCCCCATAGTGCCTTTTTTAGGCAAGGCTCAAAGGACAAACCAACCACCGTAACCAGCACAGGTAACCAAAAACTAAGGGTAATGCTACTCAATGCCAGAAGTCTCAACCTCAAAATGCACGCACTCGAGGCGCTCCTCAGAATGGAGAAAATCGATGTTTTTGCAGCGACAAAAACCTTGTTCAAGGCTCCAGAGAGCACCCCAGCACTACCAGGTTACAATTCATATCATACCTTCCGGCCTCAGTTACCAGATCGCCATACAAAGGGCGGAGGTGTATCCATATTCATCAAGGATACCCACATCTCCAGGTTAGTGGCGCAGCATGATGCCCCAGAGATCATCCATGCACAACTATCAGCAGGCAAAACCACATTTCAAGTCGTAGCCTGTTATAGATCGCCCACCATGTCCCAAGATGCTCACTCAGCATTCCTTGAGGCATTGAAAAATATAAAGGTCCTACCCAACACCATAATTTTGGGTGATTTCAACTACCCTGGTATAGACTGGGCGAACTACCAAAGTTCTAACTCCTATGCCCAGCGGTTCATAGAATTTATAAATTCAAATGCCCTTAAACAACTGATATGTTCTCTCACTAGACGGGACAACATATTGGATTTAGTCATCACAAATATGGACACTTATTGTACCACACCCATTGTCACTCCCTCTATGGTCAGATCAGACCACAAACTGATAACCCTGGACGTCCTCACCCCTCCACCTCCCCCAGTCAAAGAAACCATTGTAAAAAACCTTTCCAAAGCAAACTTCAAACTACTTGCATCAGAAGTGGAAAGCTTCACTATTCCCTTGCAGAAGGATAATGATATCCAGGATGCGGAATCCAACACCAAGGCACTTTATATACATCTTCAGGATTGCATGGACCGTGCTATCCCAAATAAAACCAAGATTCCTTCCTCAAGCAAGAAGAAACCAGTCTGGTGGACCCCGGCCATAAGCAAACTATACAATAAAAGGAGGAGACTTATACAAAAAAAGGCCAAATCTCAAGTAGAAAAATCATCCCTGATCAGCATTAGTAAGAAATTGAGGGCCCTCATCAAGTCAACTAAAGCTAATTTTGAAAAGAAAGTTGCCAAGGATGCCAAGGATAACCATAAGGCCTTCTATGGCTATGTCAGAAACCTAAATGGCAACACTCAGGTCTGTTCTGAGCTAGTACAAAATGGAACAAAATACACTGACCCTTCTGACATTGCCAACATCTTGGCTAATAGGTTCAGTGCAAATCCCCCCCCCCCCACCACCACCTACAGGGCCTATTACTATTCCAGGGGATTGTGTAACTCCAATTATTACTGATACGTTGGTTAATAAGGCTCTATCTAAAGCTAAAAACACTGCCTCCATGGGACCAGATGGTGTCCCCGGTTGTGTCATACGCGAGCTCCAAAATGAATTAACCCCGCATCTGAATACGCTGTTCAATCTCAGCTTCTCGACAGGATATGTGCCCATAGAATGGCGCACAGCAGCAGTGATTCTGTTGCACAAGGGGGGGCCCACAACTGATCCTGGGAACTACCGACCAATAAGCCTGACCAGTCTGATGTGTAAGGCAATGGAGTGAATCATTATGGAACTCATAAATGGAGAGATTGGGAACCTCCAAACACTTGACACCACACAGTTCAGCTTCGTCAAGGGTAGATCATGCCTCCTGAACCTGGTGGACTTTTTGAGACAATTACTCAGGCTATAGATAAGGGAAAGGAGGTACACATGGCTTACCTTGGCCTTGCTAAAGCATTTGACACCATTCCCCATTCGGGTATTATTGATAAACTTACCAACCTGGGCATAAACCCTTACGTCACAAGATGGATCGTAAACTGGCTCTCAGACAGATCCCACAAAGTAAGAGTAGTGGGATCTATGTTCGAATCCAGACCAGTAACAAGCGGTGTGCCTCAGGGCTCTGTCCTGGGGCCCCTCCTGTTTGGCATATACTTCTCAGAAGTACAGGCAAGCACTGAAGGGCTGTGACTGACCAAGTTTGCGGACGACTGCAAACTGGGTGCTATAATAGAGTCTCCGGCCGACATGGATATCCACCAGAAGGGCCTTAATGAGACTGATGCATGGTGTCAAAGCCATGGTCTCAAGATAAATGCTAAAAAATGTGTAGGAATCCCCTTTGGAAAAAAACAGAGTACCCGCAAACTACCACATAGGAGGTAACCCCCTGAAATCTGAAGAAGTAATAAGGGATCTAGGGACCCAAGTAGATAGTCAGCTTTCCTTTGATAACCATATTGCCAAGGTGGATAGAAAATCCTTCTATGTGACCCATCTGATCATGAAAGGGTTTGCATCAAGATCTAAGGATGTAGTGGTGCCCCTCTACACTTCCCTCATCAGACACATTATTGAGTACAATGCACCAATTGGAATGTACCTGGCTAGGCATCTCCAGCAGCTGGAGAGACCACAGAGGTACCTCACTAAGAGGATTACTGGCCTCAAACAGTTGCCCTATTCAGCACGATTGAAAAAACTAAGGCTTTTCTCTGTTGCATATCGCCTTCTCAGAGGCGATCTCTGTCTAACATACAGAGCCATGTCCAACCCAGAACTGTTGAACATGCTCCATCTTAGCAAAACCAAATCTACTCGAGCTGCACGCTCTAGGGATATAAACCTCAGCACAACAATGAATAGAACATGCTGGAGGGATAGATTCCCTTCACAAAGACTTCCCTTGCTATGGAACAAGGTCCCGATCTACATAAGACAGAACCCCTCACTATCACTCTTCAAGAGGAACCTTGACGAGTGGATGGGTAACAGAAAGTTCACATCAGGGATCATACCAACAGCTCTACTAGATAGGGGACATGGGTACTAGCTGCTAGATCAAGAGTCTAAGGAACTAACCAAAGGGGAGGTGAATACCACACAACATGGCTGGGCTAATATATGCCTTCGGGCAGATAGCCCAGTACCTACCTATGAACCTATGAACAGTGTCTGTATACATTAGAAGGGTAGTGCTAGTGTACAAATAAGGGAAACACTAGCTTGCGTTTACCACTACCTTTAATAACAGTGTCTGTATACATTAGAAGGGTGGTGCTAGTGTACAAATAAGGGAAACACTAGCTTGCCTTTACCTCTAGCTTTAATAACAGTGTCTGTATACATTAGAAGGGTAGTGCTAGTGTAGAAATATGGAAAAGACTAACTTGCTTTTATCTCTAGCTTTAATAACAGTGTCTCTATAAATTAGAAGGGCAGTGCTAGTGTACAAATAAAGAAAACACTAGCTTGCCTTTACCACTAGCTTTTATAACAGTCTGTATACATTAGAAGGGTAGTACTTGTGTAGAATTATGGAAATGACTAGCTTGCCTTTACCGCTAGCTTTAATAACACTGTCTGTATACATTAGAAGGCTAATGCTAGTGTACATATAAGGATAAGCCTTGCTTGCATTTACCGCTAGAGTTAATAACAGTCTCTGTATACATTAGGAGGTTAGTGCTAGTGTACAAATAAGGAAAAGACTAACTTGCCTTTACCGCTAGCTTTAATAACAGTGTCTGTATACATTACAAGGGTAGTGAAAGTGCACAGATATGGAAAAAACTAGCTTGCCTTTACCTCTAGCTTTAAAAACAGTGTCTGTATACATTAGAAGGGTAGTGCTAGTGTACAAACATGGAAAAGACTAGCGTGCCTTTACCGCTAGCTTTAATAACATTGTGTATACATCAGAAGGGTAGTGCTAAGTGTAAAAATATGGAAAACACAAGCTTGCCTTTACCTCTAGCTTTAATAACAGTGTCTCTATAAATTAGAAGTGCAGTGCTAGTGTACAAATAAGGAAAAGAGTTGCTTGCCTTTACCGCTAGCTTTAATAACAGTGTCTGTATATATTAGAAGGGTAGTGCTAGTGTAGAAATATGGAAATGACTAGCTTGCCTTTACCTCTATCTTTAATAACAGAGTCTGTATACATTAGAAGGTTAATGCTGGTGTACAAATAAGGATAAGCCTAGCTTGTCTTTAACACTAGATTTAATAACAGTCTCTGTATACATTAGTAGCCTAGTGCTAGTGTACAAATAAGGAAAAGACTGGCTTGCCTTTACCGATAGTTTTAATAACAGTGTCTGTATTCATTAGAAGGGTAGTGCTAGTGTACAAATAAGAAAAAGACTAGCCTGCTTTTACCTCTAGCTTTAATGACGCAGTCTGTATACATTAGAAGGGTTGTGCTAGTGTACAAATAAGGGAAACGCTAGCCTGCCTTTACCACTACCTTTAATAACAGTGTCTGTATACATTAGAAGGGTAGTGCTAGTGTACAAATAAGGGAAACACTAGCTTGCCTTTACCTGTAGCTTTAATAACAGTGTCTCTATAAATTAGAAGGGTAGTGCTAGTGTAGAAATATGGAAAACACTAGCTTGCCTTTACCACTAGATTTAATAACAGTGTCTGTATACATTAGAACGGTAGTGCTTGTGTAGAAGTAAGAAAAGACTTACTTGCCTTTACCTCTATCTTTAATAACACTGTCTGTATACATCAGAAGGCTAATGCTAGTGTACAAATAAGGATAAGCCTCACTTGCCTTTACCGCTAGCTTTAATAACAGTGTCTGTATACATTACAAGGGTAGTGCTAGTGCACAGATATGGAAAATACTAGCTTGCCTTTACCTCTAGCTTTAATAACAGTGTCTGTATACATTATAAGGGTAGTGCTAGTGTACAAATTAGGGAAACGCTTGCCTTCACCTCTAGCTTTAATAACAGTGTCTGTATGCATTAGAAGGGTAGTGCTAGAGTAGAAATATGGAAAAGACTAGGTTGCCTTTACCTCTAGCTTTAATAACAGTGTCTGTATACATTAGAAGGCTAATGCTAGTGTACAAATAAGGATAAGCCTCACTTGCCATTACCGCTAGATTTAATAACAGTGTCTGTAAACATTAGAAGGGTAGTGCTAGTGTAAAAATATGGAAAAGACTAGCTTGCTCTTACCTCTAGTTTAAATGACAGAGTCTGTATACACTTGAAGGGTAGTGCTAGTGTACAAATATGGGAAAGAGTAGCTTGCCTTTACCGCTAGCTTTAATATCAGTGTCTGTATACATTAGAAGGTTTGTGCTAGTGTACAATTAAGGGAAACACTAGCTTGCGTTTACCACTAGCTTTAATAACAGTGTCTGTATACATTAGAAGGGTAGTGCTAGTGTCAAATAAGGAAACACTAGCTTGCCTTTACCTCTAGCTTTAATAACAGGGTCTGTATAAATTAGTAGGGTAGTGGTAGCGTAGAAATATGGAAAAGACTAGCTTGCCTTTACCTCTAGCTTTAATAACAGGGTCTGTATAAATTAGTAGGGTAGTGGTAGCGTAGAAATATGGAAAAGACTAGCTTGCCTTTACCACTAGCTTTAATAACAGTGTCTGTATAAATTAGAAGGGTGGTGCTAGTGTACAAATAAGGAAAACACTAGCTTGCCTTTACCTCTAGCTTTAATAACACTGTCTGTATAAATTTGAAGGGAGTGCTAGTGTACAAATATGGAAAAGACTCTCTTGCCTTTACCTCTAGCTTTAATAACAGTGTCTGTATACATTAGAAGGGCAGTGCTAGTGTAGAAATATGGAAAAGACTAGCTTGCCTTTACCTCTAGCTTTAATAACAGTGTCTGAATACATAGAAGGTAGTGCTAGTTTACAAATAAGAAAGACTTACTTGCCTTTACCTCTAGCTTTAATAACAGTGTCTGTATGCATTAGAAGGCTAGTGCGAGTGTACAAATAAGGAAAAGACTAGCTTGCCTTTACCGCTAGCTTTAATAACAGTGTGTATACATTAGAAGGGTAGTGCTTGAGTACAAATAAGGAAAATATTAGCTTGCCTTTACCGCTAGCTTTAATAACAGTGTCTGTATACATTAGAAGGGTAGTGCTAGTTTAGAATTATGGAAATGACTAGCTTGCCTTTACTTCTATCTTTAATAACAGTGTCTGTATACATAAGAAGGCTAATGCTAGTGTACAAATAAAGAAAAGCCTAGCTTGCCTTTACCGCTAGATTTAATATTAGTCTCTGTATACATTAGAAGGCTAGTGCTAGTGTACAAATAAGGAAAAGACTAGCTTGCCTTTACCGCTAGCTTTATTAACAGTGTCTGCATACATTACAAGGGAAGTGCTAGTGCACAGATATGGAAAAAACTAGCTTGCCTTTACCTCTATCTTTAAAAACAGTGTCTGTATACATTAGAAGGGTAGTGCTAACTGTAGAAATAAGGAAAAGACTAGCTTGCCTTTACCTCTAGCTTTAATAACAGTGTCTGTAAACATTAGAAGGGTAGTGCTAGTGTAAAAATATGGAAAAGACTAGCTTGCTCTTACCTCTAGTTTAAATGACAGAGTCTGTATACACTTGAAGGGTAGTGCTAGTGTACAAATATGGGAAAGAGTAGCTTGCCTTTACCGCTAGCTTTAATATCAGTGTCTGTATACATTAGAAGGGTAGTGCTAGTGTACAAATAAGGGAAAACTAGCTTGCCTTTACCTCTAGCTCTGTCAAAGGCATTTGATGCATCTATAATCAAAGCATATATAGGGTTTGGATTTTTCTTAATGAGATGAAGTATAGTCTCTAAAGATAGAGTATTATCCCAAGCATGTCTCTGAGACATAAAACCTGATTGATCTGACGAGATAATTGAGGGTAAAATCCGTTTCAATCTGTTAGCCAGAATAGATGACAGAATCTTAATATCCACGTTAATTAAAGAAATGGGTCTATAATTTACTGGGTCAGATTTATCTTTATTATTTTTTAGAATTAGAATGGTTTTGGATGTGTTCCAATGAATATCTGAGATATCATTAACTCTTATATGATTGTAAACTTTAAATAAAAAGGGAAGAACTACCAATTTGAAAGCTTTGAAAAATTCTGGAGTAAAACCATCAGGTCCTGGAGATTTACCCAATTTAAGATTATCAATTGAATCCGAGATTTCTTGTACCGATATAGGGGTAGAAAGTAGTTTTTGCTGATTATCATTAAGTTTAGGGAACTGCAAAGAGTCTAAAAAGAGTTTTGAGTGATTATCTTTAACAGAATTAGAAGAACCTGAATATAACTCAGTGTAAAGAGAGGTGAAAAGTTGAATAATCTCTTCATCAGTATTATATAATCTGTTATTATAAGATAAAGATGTAATATTTGGTTAACTTTAATAATTCTCGCTAACAATTTAGATGGAACCTGGGCCCACTCTGAATATGAAGCAAGTAGCTTTTGTTCAGCTAAGGAGAGGTTATTTTGGTGAAGCAGAATTAAATCTTTCTGACAATCAAAAATGTGTTTTTCTAAAGTAGCATCATAGTTCAGACTAAGATGATTTTCCAACGAAGAAATTCTTGATTTTAAGAATTCCTCTTTCTTAAAGTATTGTTTTTTGAAAAAAGCAGCTTTACTAATAAATAAACCTCTTAATCTTGCTTTACATGCAGCCCATTGTATGTCATAAGGAATGTCTGATGATTCAAGACTATTCACCACTTCATTTAGGATTTCTGAAGCTTGTTTGCAAATATCTTCATTTGACAATAAGTTATTATTTAAGGTCCACTTATTAAACATAGTTTTATTTTTGATTGCTTGCCTTTACCTCTAGCTTTAATAACAGTGTTTGTATACATTAGAAGGGTAGTGCTAGTGTCAAATAATGGAAACACTAGCTTGCCTTTACCTCTAGCTTTAATAACAGTGTCTGTAAACATTAGAAGGGTAGTGCTAGTCTAGAAATATGGAAAAGACTAGCTTGCCTTTACCTCTAACTTTAATAAAAGTGTGTATAAATTTGAAGGGAGTGCTAGTGTACAAATATGGAAAAGACTAGCTTGCCTTTACCGCTAGCTTTAATTGCAGTGTCTGTATACATTAGAATGGTAGTGCTAGTGCACAGATATGGAAAAGACTTGCTTGCCTTTACCTCTAGCTTTAATAACAGTGTCTGTATACATTAGAAGGGTAGTGCTAGTAGAAAAATATGGAAAAGAGTAGCTAGCCTTTACCTCTACCTTTAATAACAGTGTCTGTATACTTTATAAGGCTAATGCTAGTGCACAAATAAGGAAAAGCCTAGCTTGCCTATACCGCTAGATTTAATACCAGTGTCTGTATACATTAGGAGGCTGGTGCTAATGTACAAATAAGGGAAATACTAGCTTGCCTTTGCTGCTAGCTTTAATAGCAGTGTCTGTATACATTAGAAGGGTAGTGCTAGTGTAGAAGTATGGAAAAGTCTAGCTTGCCTTTACCGCTAGTTTTAATAACAGTGTCTGTATACATTACAAGGGTAGTGCTAGTGCACAGATATGGAAAAGACTAGCTTGCCTTTATGTCTAGCTTTAGTAACACTCTCTGTATACATTAGAAGGGTAGTGCTAGTGTACAAATATGGAAAAGACTCGCTTGCGTTTACCTCTAGCTTTAATAACAGTGTCTGTATACATTAGAAGGGTAGTGCTAGTGCACAAATATATAAAAGACTAGCTTGCCTTTACCGCTAGCTTTAATAACAGTGTCTGCATACATTACAAGGGAAGTGCTAGTGCACAGATATGGAAAAAACTAGCTTGCCTTTACCTCTATCTTTAAAAACAGTGTCTGTATACATTAGAAGGGTAGTGCTAGTGTACAAAAATGGAAAAGACTCGCTTGCGTTTACCTCTAGCTTTAATAACTGTGTCTGTATACATTAGAAGGGTAGTGCTAGTGTACATATATGGAAAAGACTACTTGCCTTTACCGCCAGATTTAATAACACTGTGTATGCATTAGAAGGGTAGTGCTAAATGTAAAAATATGGAAAAGACTAACTTGCCTTTACAACTAGCTTTAATAAAAGTGTCTGTGTACATTAGAAGGGTAGTGCTAGTGTACAAATAAGGAAAAGACTAGCTTGCCTTTACCTCTACCTTTAATAACAGTGTCTGTATACATTAGAAGGGTAGTGCTAGTGGAAAAATATGGAAAAGACTAGCTAGCCTTTACCTCTACCTTTAATAACAGTGTCTGTATACTTTAGAAGGCTAATGCTAGTGTACAAAGAAGGAAAAGCCTAGCTTGCCTATACCGGTAGATTTAATAACAGTTTCTGTATACATTAGGAGGCTGGTGCTAGTGTACAAATAAGGAAAATACTAACTTGCCTTTGCTATTAGCTTCAATAACAGTGTCTGTATACATCAGAAGGGTAGTGCTAGTGTAGAAGTATGGGAAAGACTATCTTGCCTTTACCGCTAGCTTTAATAACAGTGTCTGTATACATTAGAAGAGTAGTGCTAGTGTAGAAATATGGAAAAGACTCACTTGTGTTTACCTCTAACTTTAATAACAGCGTCTGTATACATTAGAAGGGTAGTGCTAGTGCACAAATATAGAAAAGACTAGCTTGCCTTTAACGCTAGCTTTAATAACACTGTGTATACATTAGAAGGGTAGTGCCAACTGTAAAAATATGGAAAAGACTGGCTTGCCTTTACCTCTAGCTTTAATAACAGTGTCTGTAAACTATTGAAGGGTAGTGCTAGTGTAGAAATAAGGAAAAGACTAGCTTGCCTTTACCGCTAGCTTTAATAACGGTGTCTGTAAACATTAGAAGGGTAGTGTTAGGGTAAAAATATGGAAAAGACTAGCTTGCTCTTACCTCTAGCTTAAATGACAGAGTCTGTATACATTTGAAGGGTAGTGCTAGTGTACAAATAAGGGAAACACTATCTTGCCTTTACCTCTACCTTTAATAACAATGTCTGTATACATTAGAAGGGTAGTGCTATTGGAAAAATACAGAAAAGACTAGCTTGCCTTTACCTCTACCTTTAATAACAGTGTCTGTATACTTTAGAAGGCTAATGCTAGTGTACAAAGATGGAAAAGCCTAGCTTGCCTATACCGCTAGATTTAATAACAGTCTCTGTATACATTAGGAGGCTGGTGCTAGTGTACAAATAAGGAAAATACTAGCTTGCCTTTGCTGTTAGCTTTAATAACAGTGTCTGTATACATTAGAAGGGTAGTGCTAGTGTAGAAGTATGGAAAAGACTATCTTGCCTTTACTGCTAGCTTTAATAACAGTGTCTGTATACATTACAAGGGTAGTGCTAGTGCACAGATATGGAAAAGACTAGCTGGCCTTTACCTCTAGCTTTAGTAACACTGTCTGTATACATTAGAAGGGTAGTGCTAGTGTACAAATATGGAAAAGACTCACTTGCATTTACCTCTAGCTTTAATAACAGCATCTGTATACATTAGAAGGGTAGTGCTAGTGCACAAATATAGAAAAGACTAGCTTGCCTTTACCGCTAGCTTTAATAACACTGTGTATACATTAGAAGGGTAGTGCTAACTGTAAAAATATGGAAAAGACTAGCTTGCCCTATCTCTAGCTTTAATAACTGTGTGTGTACACATTTGAAGGGTAGTGCTAGTGTAGAAATATGGAAAAGACTAGCTTGCCTTTACCGCTAGCTTTAATAACAGTGTCTGTAAACATTAGAAGGGTAGTGTTAGTGTAAAAATATGGAAAAGACTAGCTTGCTCTTTCCTCTAGCTTAAATGACAGAGTCTGTATACATTTGAAGGGTAGTGCTAGTGTACAAATATGGGAAAGAGCAGCTTGCCTTTACCGCTAGCTTTAATAACAGTGTCTGTATACATTAGAAGGGTAGTGCTAGTGTACAAATAAGGGAACACTAGCCTGCCTTTACCTCTAGCTTTAATAACACTGTCTGTATACATTAGAAAGGTAGTGCTTGTGTAGAAATATGGACAAGACTAGCTTGCTCTTACCTCTAGCTTTAATAACAGTGTCTGTATACATTAGAAGGGTAGTGCTAGTGTCAAATAAGAGGAACACTAGCTTGCCTTTACCTCTAGCTTTAATAACAGTGTCTGTAAACATTAGAAGGGTAGTGTTAGTCTAGAAATATGGAAAGACTAGCTTGCTTTACCTCTAACTTTAATAAAAGTGTCTGTATAAATTTGAAGGGAGTGCTAGTGTACAAATATGGAAAAGACTAGCTTGCCTTTACCGCTAGCTTTAATTGCAGTGTCTGTATACATTAGAATGGTAGTGCTAGTGCACAGATATGGAAAAGACTTGCTTGCCTTTACCTCTAGCTTTAATAACAGTGTCTGTATACATCAGAAGGGTAGTGCTAAGTGTAAAAATATGGAAAAGACTAACTTGCCTTTACAACTAGCTTTAATAAAAGTGTCTGTGTATATTAGAAGGGTAGTGCTAGTGTACAAATAAGGAAAAGACTAGCTTGCCATTACCGCTACCTTTAATAACAGTGTCTGTATACATTAGAAGGGTAGTACTAGTGGAAAAATATGGAAAAGACTAGCTAGCCTTTACCTCTACCTTTAATAACAGTGTCTGTATACTTTAGAAGGCTAATGCTAGTGCACAAATAAGGAAAAGCCTAGCTTGCCTATACCGCTAGATTTAATACCAGTGTCTGTATACATTAGGAGGCTGGTGCTAATGTACAAATAAGGAAAATACTAGCTTGCCTTTGCTGCTAGCTTTAATAGCAGTGTCTGTATACATTAGAAGGGTAGTGCTAGTGTAGAAGTATGGAAAAGTCTAGCTTGCCTTTACCGCTAGTTTTAATAACAGTGTCTGTATACATTACAAGGGTAGTGCTAGTGCACAGATATGGAAAAGACTAGCTTGCCTTTATGTCTAGCTTTAGTAACACTCTCTGTATACATTAGAAGGGTAGTGCTAGTGTACAAATATGGAAAAGACTCGCTTGCGTTTACCTCTAGCTTTAATAACAGTGTCTGTATACATTAGAAGGGTAGTGCTAGTGCACAAATATAAAAGACTAGCTTGCCTTTACCGCTAGCTTTAATAACACTGTGTATACATTAGAAGGGTAGTGCTAACTGTAAAAATATGGAAAAGACTAGCTTGCCTTTACCTCTAGCTTTAATAACAGTGTCTGTACACATTTGAAGGGTAGTGCTACTGTAGAAATAAGGAAAAGACTAGCTTGCCTTTACCGCTAGCTTTAATAACAGTGTCTGTAAACATTAGAAGGATAGTGCTAGTGTAAAAATATGGAAAAGACTAGCTTGCTCTTACCTCTAGGTTAAATGACAGAGTCTGTATACATTTGAAGGGTAGTGCTAGTGTACAAATATGGGAAATAGTAGCATGCCTTTACCGCTAGCTTTAATAACAGTGTCTGTATACATTAGAAGGTTAGTGCTAGTGTACAAATAAGGGAAACACTAGCTTACGTTTAGCACTAGCTTTAATAAGAGTGTCTGTATACATTAGAAGGGTAGTGCTAGTGTACAAATAAGGGAACACTAGCTTGCCTTTACCTCTAGCTTTAATAACAGTGTCTGTATACATTAGAAGGGTATTGCTAGTGTCATATAAGGAAAACACAAGCTTGCCTTTACCTCCAGCTTTAATAACAGTGTCTGTATAGATTAGTAGGGTAGTGGTAGTGTAGAAATATGGAAAAGACTAGCTTGCCTTTACTGCTAGCTTTAATAACACTGTCTGTATACGTTAGAAAGCAGTGGTGGCTGGTGACTTCATATCAAAAGGGGGCTGCACGTGACAGCTGAATGGGTGGGGCCAATGGGGAGGGGTGTAACCAACCAGAAGGGGGTGGAGCTATGCTTAAAACCACAAAAACTGTGACTTTAATTAAATACACTGCCCTGGGTGCCAAACCATCATTATGAGAGTCTAATCAAGACAAAATGAAGTGGAGAAGAAAAAAATATTTCAATGGACTGGCTACATGACAGCTTACTTAATATCTAGATGGAAACAAAAAGGTTGTGAGGCATGAAAAAATAAATTACTTTTTAAATACATTACTGGAATGCCAGTCAAAATCAAGTATAAAAAACATGCAGCATTCAACTCAAACCACTTCTCCTTGCACTGCAGTTCTAATTATAATTTATATTCAGAAGTCAGCTTTATAAAAGTACCAAGTAACATGCTGAAAGTAGCAGTCCCTGTGATAGCCCCACTTGGAAAAATGTTTCTTATCTAAAAAAGACCCGCTATCTGAACTATCTACTTGTTTCATCGGGAAAACATGATCAAAGTAAAAAATAAACAACAAACAAGAAACAAGCTCAAGATAAATTGCTTAAAGGATTACTGCATAGGTTATGGACCACACATGATAGATTGGCATTCTGTTTAGTTTATGGTAAAGCCTGCAAAGATGACTGCAAGTCCCCAAAAATGTAATGAGCTTCTGAAAATACTGTAATCCTGTCCTTTATTACAAATACTGTCATATGCATTTTAATGCCTAAAGCTTATACGTTATCTAGTTACATAAATATTCTTTATATGGCAACAACAAAAATGCTTGCAATGCTGATAATTCTTTAACAGTATTGTTATTAAAGCTTACTTACATCTTACAATCTCAGACAAGATTACCTGATGGTCATAAAAGTATTGTTACTTAAACACAGAGCAACAGGCACTGCAACAACATGCATTTTTTCTGAATTATAAGAAGCATAACTCAACATTATAAAAAAAAGACAGAAAACCAGAACATTCTGCAAAATCAAGGCCAGATGAAAAGCCACTGTACTACTTGTTTCCAGCTTGGATGGGGGATACTATGCACACTTACACTGCATAACTGCTGCTTGCCTTGCTTGGTCACATCTAGAATCACAACATGGGGGAGTGAGGTACAAGAAGTATGTCACAATTTGAAATGTCTCTAGCTAACGGTGATGGCCCTGAAACATTTGTCATATCTGTTAACCTCAGAGCAGGAAATCTGGACAAAGCCATAAATAGAAGTGGGACACAGGCCCCAAAATAAGGACAATTTTTAAATATTGCTCTTATAAACTTGCATTAGTATGAATTTTCTGAAGGGAATGAAATCAGAAACTCCAATGTCTGTCATTATTTTCTAAATTCGGCCTTTAATGATTGGACACTAATTTGCCAGAAAACCACAGTTTTGTGAGAAATGGACCAAAAATGGATTGCAAAAATATAAAATACCCACACAACACAGCTGGGAACCAATATTTACACACACACACACACACACACACACACACACACACACACACACACACACACACACACAGAGAGAGAGATCTGAATATCACTAATTTAAAACTTTGCTTTCCATTTTAAGGCTTAAGACAGTTTTAATCTATTAATTTCTGTAATAATGTAAGCAAGCCACAACGTACAACTAGGAATTATATTACTGCAACAAAGCCAACAATAAAAAATAATAAAGCCAAAAAAAAATCTTATTCTACAAGTTACAACTTTTTTGTATCCCCCTTCACCTTCACTAACTTGCTATTTTCCAAATTCTTTGCAACAACGAAGAATTAATAAAGCCAAAAAAAATCTTATTCTACAAGTTACGTTACATTCCCCTTCACTAACCTGTTATTTCAGTTTCTTTCCTCCTTGTGTTCTTTGAGGTGCTGGCCTCTTCTTTCTTCTATACCAGCCAGGTCAAGGTGCACAGCTCTGCTGCATGTGTCCACTGTCCTCCGAGACTCCTCCCTCCTCCGATTAAACAAACTCCAGGCCTCCAAAAAACAAAAGTATACTGCTGCTGTTTCTTGGCTTGCTCTCTTTTTCCCAGCACACAAAGTGCAGGAAGAGAGCGAGAGCTGAGAATCAATCAGTACCCATCCAGCTGGCAGTCCGAGCCCCTTCCATTCACTGTAGTTAAAAACCACATAGACTTGTGGGCATGTGTATAGTAAAAATAAAAAAAATAATAAAAACGTCCCAACACAAACGTGGTTTCACCAATTTAATAGCACAATACACAAAGATCCCAACGACTGAGTGCTTTCACCATGAGAATGGCTTCATCAGAGTAAAGTTGGTTAGTACAAAAAACATTTAAATACCCCATCCACTACCTGCTGATCAATCCACATTGAATGACATCATCACAAAAATTAAAAAAAACAGTTGATTATACATGAATCATAAAAACATAATTAAACCAAAATACAAGATAAAAATGCACTTGTACGATATGCTTAAATATAAAAAATGTTGTGATGCTAATCATTTGTACTAACCAATGTTACTCTGATGAAGCCATTCTCATGGTGAAAGTGCTCAGTCATTGGGATCTTTGTCTTTTGTGCTATTAAATCGGTGAAACCACGTTTGTGTTGAGACTTTTATATTTTTATTTCATTGTTTCTTGCTTCATTGGAAGACTTGGTGTTTATGTGAATAGTAAACCTTCATTTATTAATTCAGACTGGTTTAACTAAAGTCTGGATTGAGAGAAACTATTTTTTTTAAAAACCCGGAACTTGCCAAGCAGGCATGCGCAGTTTGAATTCCATGACTTAGCGAATCAGTCGAACTCGCATGCATCTAAGGTAGCCTGTAGCCAAGCAAGTGAAGCCACTAAGCCAGTAAGTACTTTTTTTTTTTTTAATATTTTTTTTATTCTTTTTCTTTACTTTTAGCTGGAGGGGCTGCAGTCCTGCAGTCCAATAGCACGAGCCACCACTGTTAGAAAGGTAGTGCTTGTGTAGAAATATGGAAAAGACTAACTTGCCTTTACCTCTAGCTTTAATAACAGTGTCTGTATAAATTAGAAGGGTGGTGCTAGTGTACAAATAAGGAAAACACTAGCTTGCCTTTACCTCTAGCTTTAATAACACTGTCTGTATAAATTTGAAGGGAGTGCTAGAGTACAAATATGGAAAAGACTAGCTTGCCTTTACCGCTAGCTTTAATAACAGTGTCTGTATAAATTAGAAGGGAGTGCTAGTGTCAAATAAGGGAAAAACTAGCTTGCCTTTACCTTTAACATTAATAACAGTGTCTGTATACATTAGAAGGGTAGTGCTAGTGTACAAATAAGGGAAACACTAGATTGCCTTTACCTCTAGCTTTAATAACAGTGTCTGTATACATTAGAAGGGTGGTGCTAGTGTAGAAATATGGAAAAGACTAGCTTGCCTTTACCTCTAACTTTAATAACAGTGTCTGTATAAATTAGAAGGGTGGTGCTAGTGTACAAATAAGGAAACACTAGCTTGCCTTTACCTCTAGCTTTAATAATACTGTCTGTATAAATTAGAAGGGAGTGCTAGTGTAGAAATATGGAAAAGACTAGCTTGCCTTTACCTCTAGCTTTAATAACAGTGTCTGTATAAATTTGAAGGGAGTGCTAATGTACAAATATGGAAAAGACTAGCTTGCCTTTACCGCTACCTTTAATAACAGTGTCTGTATACATAGAACGGTAGTGCTAGTTTACAAATAAGAAAAGGCTAGCTTGCCTTTACTTCTAGCTTTAATAGAGTCTGCATACATTAGAAGGGTAGTGCTAGTGTACAAATAAGGAAAAGACTAGCTTGCCTTTACCGCTAGATTTAATATCAGTCTCTGTATACATTAGGAGGCAAGTGCTTAGGTTCATAGGTTCATAGGTTCATACTAGGCTATCTGCCCGAGGGCATTTATAAGCCTAGCCCATAGTTTTGTGGCTTATGCCACCCCTTTAGTTTGGAGAAACTATGCCCATTATTTTTCTGTGCCTCTGTCGAGCAGTGACACTGAGGTAACCCCTGGGGTGTATCTGCGATCTCCCATCCATTGGTCAAGATTCCTCTTGAACAAGGCCAGCGAGGTGCTCTGCCTCACATAAACTGGGATTTTGTTCCACAGCATAGGGAGTCTTTGGGTGATGAATCTATCCCTCCAGCACGTCCTATTAATAACCGTGTCGAGGTTTAAGTCTCCGCCCTTGTGGCTCTGAGGGATCTAGATTTTTGAGATGAAGCATGTTCATCAAATCTGGGTTTGACATGGCCTTGTATGTCAGGCATAGGTCACCTCTGAGCAAGCGGTAAGCAACTGAATATAACTGGAGTTCTTTCAGTCGGGCAGCATAAGACAGATTTTTGAGACCCTTTATCCTTTTGGTGAGGAACTTTTGTGGCCTCTCCAGCTGCTGCAAGTGTCGGGTCAGATACATTCCGAATGGGGCATTGTACTCGATCATTGGTCTGATGAGTGATGAGTATAGGGAGACTATGACATCCCTTGATCTAGATGTGAATCCCTTCATGATAAGGTGGGCAATGTAGAAGGTCTTCCTAACTACTTTAGCAATATGAGTGTCGAATGAAAGGTTACTGTCAACCTGGGTTCCCAGGTCCCTAATAACTTCTTCTGTGTTCAGGGGATTGCCACCTATATGGTAGCTAGGTAACCTTATTTTTCCGAAGGGTATGACTATGCATTTTTTGGCATTTAACTTTAGGCCATGGCTCTGGCACCAGTTATCCGTTTCTGTGAGACCCTTCTGAAGGATATCTGTGTCGGATGTGTTTTCAACTCGGCGCCTAGTTTGCAGTCATCTGCAAACTTTGTCAGCCATAACCCTCCTGTGTTTGCTTGTACTTCAGAAAAGTAGATGCCAAACAAGAGTGGGCCAGGACTGAGCCCTGTGGGACACCACTTGTGACAGGCTTTGAGTCTGACATGGCGCCAGCAACTCTGACCCTGTGGGTTCTGTCACTCAGCCAGTTTGCAACCCATCTTGTAATGTATGGGTTTACATTTAAGTTGATGAGTTTTTCAATGATACCCGAGTGAGGTATTGTATCAAAAGCCTTCGCCAGGTCTAGGTAGGCTGTATGGACTGCCTTTCCTCGTCAATGGCCTTGGTGACTGTTTCAAAAAGTCAACCAAGTTTAAAAGGCATGATCTGCCTTTGACAAAGCCAAACTGGTTGGATCCAAAGTCTGCAAGTTCCTATGTCTTTATTTATGAGATCCATTATGATCCTCTCCATGGCTTTGCAGATAAGGCTTGTCAAGCTAATGGGATGGTAATTTCCAGGGTCGGTGGAGGCACCGCCTTTGTGGAGTGGGACCACAGTCGCCAGCGCCACTCCTGGAATGATCCGGAGGTGAGACTAAGATTAAACAGCTGTCCTAACTGTGGGTTTAATTCCTGAGTTCATGGAGCACACAGCCGGGACACCATCAGGTCCCATGGATGCTGTGTTCTTTGCCTTGGAGAGAGCAGTTCTCACCTGGGCGTTAGAGATGTTTGGGGGCTACAATCATTTGGTATAGATATCTCTCCTTTAGGGGAGGGGAGTTTGCACTGAACCTGTCAGCCAGTATGTTGGCAATGTCTGTAGGATC
>NC_056730.1:6575232-6642732 GCF_019279795.1 Protopterus annectens
CCTTTCAGCGTGCATGCTGTTTTCTTCATCTTTACTTTTACAATCATTACAGATATTTGTATTTAATTTAAAACTTTTATTTCAAATTTTAAAACACAAACACTGACAGACATTTGCTAAACAAAGCAATGCAGTCTCACAATGAAAACAGACTTAACATTAAAACTTCTCTGTCCTTGAAACTCACATTCATTGAAATGGCCTTGAAACCCACATTCAAAGAAAATGCATCTGGCCAGTGACACATAAAGTTTAGCTTTGGGCTGTTTTCTAATCATAAATCCCTTGCACACATTTTTAGGACCATGCACACATGCACGTGTTCTTTGATTCTCCTTCCTGGTTGTATTAAGTTATATTCCTTGTATAATACAGCACCACTTGTTAGAGTGTTTTAAATTTGAAGTTTTGAACATCTTTTCACTAAGTAATGAAATAAAAAAATATGAGCTAATACTTACAAAAATGACCAAATCAGAACCTTTCAACCATAAAAGGCCAATCGATCTTCTGTCATTACAATCCACCAGTATCTGTCAGTATGCACAATCTCTACAGAAGTAGAAGTCATCTGAATAACTCCACATTAAAGAGATCTATAACTAATGAAGAGGTTGCTGCTAACAAACAACTTTATATTTGTGTTTCATCAAGAAATTGCACTTGAAACTCATTTTTTTAGTAGCTTGGTAGCTGAAGTAGAGGATTCAGGCTCTTGCTTCCTCTAACTAAAGTACAGTGTTTGAGCCTAAGCAAATCCACTAACCACCTGCCATCCCTAACTAGGGCATTTCACTCACACACAAGCACACACACTCTCTCTTACTTATCTATGCTGTACTAAAGGTAGCATGCTTGTGTTGTTTACATTCCATGAAAGCAGCAAAGGCATGTTATCTTGTATTTAAATTCCTTTCATGCAAAATGCAGAAAGGAAGAAGTAAACAACAGGTCTGTGTAATGACTCACACACAGATGCAACAGGTGTGCATGACAGGACGCAGAGGGAGTTCATAAAGAAGCACACCATTAAAACAAAACATAATTTTATTAACATTAAAAAAGTAAATGTGTTAGCCCACATAGCCAGAGGGCCCCCTCTCATCCAGTGGGCCCTAGGCAACTGTAGGACACCTAGTGCTGGATCCAGCTCTGCTTCTCACCTATTACATCCAGAAATCCTTCTCCTACTACCTCTTGCCAGATTTATATATCTCAGTGTAAAATAGTTTGTGTTTAGTGATCTTTTAATGTAAAATTATGTGCATTTACTAGTTTGTATACTTTTGTAAAACATATATTAATGTAGCATAGTATGTGTTTGCTAGTTGTAATAGTTTTGTAGAAGGTTTATTATGTAATACAGAAATGGGTTATTTTACTAGCATTCACAGTGTAATACAATATTCATCATGCAACATAAATGCATTTCCTAGTCTATGTACTCATACAGTAAGAAGTTTAACAATCTGTTGCCAACCTTATACTGCTTAATTCTGCAATTGGTTTTGAACCTTGATTGTATTATTGTTTTCTTAGCCATCTTATATTATCTTATATCTGTTTTTATCTGGTTGTAAACCCTGGGCTGAGCCTCAAAATAACCCACATGGATCAGTACTTTACGCAGTCAACAAATACATCAGTGAATCAGTGCATCAGTCTCAGCAGCAACCTACAGTACAAGCAACAGCTGGCTCTACATATATACAGTCAGCAGTCTGTCTACCTTTGTAGACTACTCTCAGTTGTTTGAACACCACATAGCAACAGTAGTCAGGAAATCCTTCTCTCTCTCTCTCTCTTTATATATATATATATATATATATATATATATATATACATATGGATTCCTATTACATCACTGAAGTTTCAATTCATATGATTGGGACCATTTGATCTAAGTTTTGAAACCAAATGTTTTGCCACCCCCATAGTGCCTTTTTTAGGCAAGGCTCAAAAGACAAACCCACCTCCTTAGAAAACAAAAATGGAAAAAAACTAAGGGTAATGCTGCTCAATGCCAGAAGTCTAAATCTCAAGATGCAGGCACTTGATGCACTCCTCAGCATGGAGAACATCGATGTCTGTGCAGTAACTGAAACCTGGTTCAAGGCTCCTGAGAGCACCCCAGTGCTACCAGGCTATACCTCGTATCATGCTTTTTGGCCCCAAAACCCGGGCCGAACCACAAAGGGAGGAGGAGTGTCCATATTCATCAAGGACACCCACATCTCCAGGTTAGTAGCAACACATGAAGCATCAGAGACCATACAGGTGCAACTAACCATAGGCAAAACTGCTATACAACTGGTAGCATGTTACAGACCACCCTCCCAATCTCAAGAACCCCACTCAGCCTTTCTGAAGACATTGGAGGATATGAATGTATCACAAAATACCATCATACTGGGAGACTTCAACTACCCAAACATAGATTGGGTACATTATTCTAGCCCTAATACCCTAGTCCAAAGGTTCCTGGAATTCATAAATTCAAATGCACTGGAACAACTAGTCACCTCTCCCACTAGGGGAGATAATATACTAGACCTGATCATCACAAACATGGGGACAAAATGCTCCACACCGGAAGTATACCCCTCACTAGTGAGATCTGACCACAAGCTAATCACCCTAGATATACATATCCCACCTCCACCCCCAGCACAAAAGACCACAGTGAAAAACTTCTCTAAAGCAGACTTCACTCTTCTTAAGACTGAGATGGTATCCTTTAAGCCCACTGTGCCAGTGGATACCACATCCCACAATGCCGAATCCTTCACAAATGCTTTCTATGGACATCTCCAAGAATGCATGGATCATGCAATCCCAAATAAATCCAAGTCCCTCTCCACCAAAGGTAAGCATCCTGTCTGGTGGACATCGCCATAAACAAATTGTATAACAAAGAAGGAAGCTACTGCGTCAGAGTAAAATCCCATGAAGGGAAGACATCTCTGATCAACATTAGCAGAAAACTACTTTCTCTCATAAAACATCCAAGGCCAACTTTGAGAGAAAAATCGCTAAGGACACTAAAGACAACCACAAAGCCTTCTTCAGCTATGTTAGAAACCTGGGAAACCCTCAGATATGCTCAGAGTTGGTTCACAACAACAAAAAATAAACTGAACCCACAGATATTGCCAACATTCTGGCTGACAGGTTCAGTGCAAATTTCTCCCCTCCCTCACCCCCAAAAGAAGAAATACTTATCCCAGCTGAATGTAATCTCCCTGTCATCTCAGATGTCCAAGTGAGAACCGCCCTAAACAAAGCAAAAAACACAGCATCAATGGGACCTGACGGTATCCCGGGTTGCGTGTTACGGGAACTCCAAGAGGAGCTAAACCCACACATAAAAATGCTATTTAACCTTAGCCTTACTTAGGGATATGTACCTGAACACTGGCGTACAGCAACAGTGGTCCCACTCCACAAGGGGGGTGCCTCTACAGACCCTGGAAACTACCGCCCCATAAGCTTAACCAGCCTGGTCTGCAAAGCTATGGAAAGAATCATTATGGAACTCATAAACAGAGAAATAGAGGACCTACAGACACTTGACCCCACCCATTTCAGCTTTGTAAAGGGCAGATCCTGCCTTTTAAACCTGGTTCAAAACAGTCACTAGAGCCATTGATGAGGGCAAAGCAGTCCATACAGCATACCTGGACTTGGCTAAGGCCTTCGACACAATACCCCACTCAGGCATCATAGATAAGCTCAACAGCTTAAAAGTAAACCCTTATGTCACTAGATGGGTTGCAAACTGGCTAAAGGACAGAACCCATAAAGTTAAAATCGCTGGAGCAATGTCAGACTCAAAGCCAGTCACAAGTGGTGTCCCACAGGGATCTGTCCTGGGACCCCTCTTGTTCGGCATTTATTTTCGGATGTTAAAGCAAACATGGGAGGGCTGTGGCTGACAAAGTTCACAGATGACTGCAAACTAGGCGCCATAGTCGATACACCAGCAGACACACACATCCTACAAAAAGGCCTCACAGAAATGGACAACTGGTGCCAGAGTCACGGCCTTAAACTAAATGCCAAAAAATGTATAGTCATCCCCTTTGGGAAAAACAAAGTACCCACAAATTATCACATAGACAGCAACCCACTGAGTACGGAAAAAGTAATCAGAGACCTAGGGACCCAAGTCGACAGCGACCTCTCATTTGACACCCACATTGCCAAAGTGGTTAGAAAAACATTCTACCTTGCACACCTCATCATGAAGGGATTCACATCCAGATCCAAGGATGTCATTGTACCCCTATATTCCTCCCTCATCAGACCCATGATTGAGTACAATGCCCCATTTGGTATGCACTCACCCGGCATTTGCAACAGCTGGAGAGACCACAAAAGTACCTCACCAAGAGGATCAAGGGTCTCCAATGTATGTCTTATTCTGCCAGACTAAAGAAACTTCAGCTCTATTCAGTAGCATACCACCTGCTCAGAGGTGATCTCTTCCTGACGTACAAGGCCATGTCCAATCAAGATCTCATGGACATGCTCCACCTCAAAAAATCCAAATCCATCAGGACCACGAGAGCTAAAGACTTAAACCTTGGCACAAGTATGAATAGGACATGCTGGAGGGATAGATTCATGACGCAGAGGCTTCCCATGCTTTGGAACAAGATCCCAGTTCGTATTAGGCGGAGCCCCTCACTGACTCTCTTCAAGAGAAATCTTGATGAGTGGATGGGAGATCGTAAGTTTACCCCAGGGGTCACATCTGTGTCACTGCTAGACAGGGACACAGTAAACTAATTCTATTATATAAGGGGACCTTCATTGTGTCACTACTAGACAGAGGCACAGTATTCTAAATTTATTCTGTACATTTTTGTACCATTTCATGGGGTGGCAAAAGCCACATCACTATGGCTAGGCTTACAAATGCCCCAGGGCAGATAGCCTAGTACTATACTATGAAACTATGAAACTATGAATGGAGATCACAATGCACTGCAGATTGGGAAATTTACCCTTTTCCTCACTGTAGTGTGATCTTGGAGTTGGTATATTTAATTTGTAGAGGGTATGGGGGGTGCAGGGGGAGGGGCTTGCCACTGTGCAAAAACATACATTTTTTTTTTTTAATTTTATGTTCGAAGTTTCAAAACTTAGATCATGTAGTCTCGGTTATGTAAATTTCGAAGTTTTAAAACTTTGATCATCTAACAGAGACCCATATATATATATATATATATATATATATATATATATATATATGTATATATATATATATATATATATATATATATATGATATTATATATATATATATATATATATATATATATATATATATGCACACACACACACACACACACACACATATATATAATGTACATATGTATATATATATATAGCTATTCCAAATAAACATTAAATGTGTATTTCATTAAGGAGAATGTAAACATTTTCACCCCCTTTCACACTTACTGTGCAGCTTTCTTTCTATCTGTAAAGTTTAGTTTTTTTTAACTAAAGATTTATGAGTTCTGCACATAACCAATAATTATGAAACCAAGCATATAGCCAATCACTTTAACATGGACTTGCTGCAGCTTTCCTAAATATATACTATAAGATTTTGTCAAACAGCCCCCACAATGATTACTGAATAAGCAAACTCTGTAAGAAGTCATGAAAGGTTGGTCAAAATAAAGGCAATAACCAAAATGATAAGTATTATGAAAGTTGATTGTAATGGAGGTTGGAAGTATCTTGAGAGGAGGAATTGTGAATATAAGCAGTCACAGTTGATCAATTGCAGTCGCATGCAGTTTATTTCTTTTAGTTGCTAAGCACTAGCTGCTAACTTCTTGTTACATTTTAATAGTGAAACCAGCTGTTGCAGTGTGTCTAGTCTGTGTAGTCACAGTCTGAAAGTGATTAGTTTCAATGTTTCCATGCTCAGCAAGCTTGGTTAAAGCTGTCAAATGCAGACCTGTGTTGAATGTTGTTAGTTTATATGTTACATATAATACAAAATTAAATTACTCACACAGTATATTGTTATTTTGTATCACTTGCTCCCTGAAATATTTGCTTTATTTCCCATTCACACAGAACTTCAATTGCAGTGTATTTTGAATTTGTCAGTCATGTTTACAACACATGAAGGAAAGTGCATTAGCTTGAAAACTTTGAAGATGTCATTTTACAAATGCAGACAGTAGAATTTGCGTGTTGTCTTTACTTACTTGGTGCATTATTAAATTATACATCTAACCACCCAACTCTCAGAGGTAGAAACATTAGTTCTGTGTGGCCAGCAATGCCAGGGTGTTTCCCTGCCAGCATGAAGCACTGTATGTCAGACCTACTGTTAAATGTATTCATCGTTAGCGTCTCAAATGGCTTCATGTCAGACATATAGAGAAGAGCAGTGGTTGTCCTTCATAATGGTGGCTCCACTACCAATACTAGGAATTATAGATTAACAAGATTGACTAGACATGCCTGAAAGATTGTGAAACATATCACTATAGACTTCAGAAACAAAGGTATTGGCAACCTAAAAATCTCTCAACCCAAATCAGTTTAGGTTTATGAAATGTCACTCTACCTGCCTGACTCAGTGAGATTCTTTTAAAAAGTCACTAAGGTTTTAGATAAGGGCAAACCCTTACATACAGCAGACACTGATCTGGTCAAGGCCTGTGATAGTATCTCACACACAGTCATATTGACAAACTAATCAAACTAAAAGTAAATCCATATGTTACCTGCCGTAGAGCTAACTAGTGGCCAGACAAAATCCATCAACTCAAGACCAGGGTCACTCTCTCCACCAAAAGAATCATTGCCTCTGGAATCCCGCAGGACTTTGTGCTTAGCCTGCTCTGACTCGGCTTCTGTTTTTCTGATATCCAAGCTAATATCATGGGTCTTTGGCTTATTAGCTTCACAGATGGCTGCAAACTTAAAGTTATCATAAACTCTTTAGTGGACCCACAGATCATTCAAGATGGTCTGTTATGTATAAACACATCATGCCAGGACTATGGGGAACAGTAATGCAAAAAGTGCAACATTGCGTCATTTGGAAAACTAAGTACCCCCATACCTGCCACATAGAAGGTAGCCCCTCAATGCCAGTGCACTTAATAGAAACCTGAGTACTTTTGTTTGCAATTAATTTTCCTGCAGCCACCATGTCTTTATGGCTGTTAGAAACTCCTTGTACCTACCCTAACAGATTACCACGGATCCATCTTCAAGGTCCAGTGATATTATTTTCTCTCTCTTCTCCTGCCTTATTAAGCAGTAAATAAATAAATAAATGTAATGTTGCTTTCAACATGTACCTGACCAAACAAACACGTGATCCAAATTGAAAGATCGCAGTGTTTCCTCACTAACAGAATCAAGGGCCTAATGGTATGTCCCATGCATCTATTTTCTGTCTCGTAAAAACTTCTATGGGTGACCTCTGCCTAACTTGCAAGGCCTCAAATTATCCTGTCCTTCGTGATCTTCTAAATATTCACAAAACAAGTGACAATACAAATACCCATACTGAATGTAGTAATTACTTTACTTTCTTTCCAAGATAAATATCAGGTTTGGTGAACTATAGCACACATGGAATATGACATAACTTTCGTGTACTTCAAAAATCACTTTATAATGTAATATAATAAAATATAATATAATATAATATAATATAATATAATATAATATAATATAATATAATATAATATAATGTCATATTATAATAAAGACTGTGAGGGCATTACTCTGCAAATTTAAACAATTTGTCAAATACCACCCCAAGTCTAGGCTTGAAATGGATGTCTAGACCCCAACTCCTAACACTTGGCCATCAAGCCCCCAACAATAATAGCCGTACAAGTCATTGGATTCCTTTGTGGTCAGAGTTGAGCTGCAGGAGTGATGTTGTTATCAGAAAGTTTTACAACATAGCCCTACTCATGTCCTACTCATCCCCCTACTAAGAAAATTTACTTAAAGCAGCATCAGCTTCAAAGATGACATGTCAGGTAACTTCACAAATGAGTTCTATGCCTATTTTGATAAATGTATAGTGCAGGCATTTTGAGCCAGAGCAAAATATAATCTGGAATTCACAAACAAATCACATTGATTGTCCTGCAACATAAACTTTATAATAAGAGAAAATATTCCTTAAATTATACAGCAAAATCAACCCTAGCAATCAACGGAATGACAGATGCCACACTTCATCATCCTCATGTCCATGCTTGAAGGGTTTGGCCCTTATTGAATCATTTTCTTCATCTGTTTCATCATCTTAGATTGTTATTAAGTTTTCTTATATTTGTCTTGTTTTATTTTTAATTATTTGGTCTCAGGCTTACTGTACATATTGTCAATAGTTATATTTTACAATAACAATTCGAACATCCACAGGAATCAGGCAGAGTGGTCTATGGACCTAAATGATGAAAGCAGGCAATAAAAAGTTCCACAAACGTGAGTTTTAGGCAGCTACCAGCAGCAAACGTGGAGACATACAATAAAATATCCCACAAACGTGTATGTTTAAAGCAGCAAACAGCAGCGAGCATAAATGTTAAGGGCAGCAAACAGCAACTTCAAGGAGACACGAAATAACCTTAAAATCCAGAATTTATTGTAAGCGCTTTCACCTTTCGGCTTCTTCAGACATTCACAAAAAGAACGAAAGACATCAATTTAAATACTGCCTGAATGCATTTCATTGGTGAAACAGGTTAATACGTCATTTGATCAAAATATATAATTAAATCATATACCTGTTTCATTCAAAACTATTCTAACTCAAAATCTTATACATAGAATCTATGCCTATAAAAATACACAAATATATATATATACACACACAACTAATTACTTATGAAAAATTACGTATATAAAAAATTGCATGTATGAGAAATAAAAAATAGCATGTATGAAAAATAAAAAATATATAAAAAATATATATATATGTGAGAAATATATATACAAAAATAACCACATAAAACCAACTACTACATATAAATATATAAAAAATATTGAAAATGATGAATAAATCACTGAATGCTTCAACTTAATACTTTAAGCCTTCTCTTTTTCAAGACAGGTTTAAGGGAAGCCTTATCATTAAGTCCAGGTTCTCTATCAGCTTGACATCTAATGATTCACCTGAGTTCATTCTCTTCTGTATATGTCTCAATGTCACCTCCACATGGACTTTGTCTAAAACTTTGGATCACTAAAAAAACAAATGTGTGATTGGGGCCCCTATCCATGTTATGTTGTGCCAAAGCATTTGTTGGACATCCCTTACGTATATGGTAAACGTGTTCTCTTATGCGTTCCCTGAATCTTCTATTAGTTTTACCTATGTAGAAGGATTCACAGGAAATGCATCTAGCTAAGTAAACAATATGCTCACTTTGAGAATTGGTATTCTTGTAAAAACAAAATTCAACACCAGTGACAGGATGTATAAATGAAGTCCTCTCATCCACAAATGGGCATTGTTTGCATTTTCCACAGGGTTTAGTGTTTACTAAATTCCCAACAGAATCAGAAGATTCCTTACCCAAAGGGCGGTGACAGAGAATGCGTTTCAAATTACTCTTGTTCTTAAAGGCATAGGTAGGTCTAGGTCCTACTATCCTACCTATGCTTTCATCTAAAAGAAGTATATTCCAATATTTTTCAAAAGTCATCTTAACATCTATCATGTCTGAGGTGTAAGATATAGGTATTCTCAAATAGGCTGGACCCAGAATGTCCCCTAATTGACCTTCAGTGGATACTCCTTCAGAAAAATATGGTCTACCTCTGGTGGTTCTAAGGGAGTAAACTGTACTGATGGCATCATCTAATTCTCTAGATCTATAACGTCTGTTAATCAACTTCTCTTTAAGATTAGTAATCTCCAATGTAAAATCATCATAAGTTGAATTGAGTCTAGAGGCTCTCATAGCCTCACCCATTGCCACGTTTTTAAAGACAAATGGGGGATGCATGCTTTCTCGAGGAAGTAGAGTGTTTCTGTAGCATGCTTTACGATGGATTGTAGTATTTAACATCCCATTGTCTAATCTAATTATGTCTACATCTAAGAAGGAAATCCTTTCTCTAGAAAAATTGGTGGTAAAATCAAGAAAGCTGGTGAGACCATTAACAGTTGATACGAAGTGATGAAGCTCTGCTTCTGTACCAAACCATATAAAGAAAAGATCATCTACGAAGCGCTTGTAAAACAAGGCTTTGCTCCGAAATTCTTCTAAGGGAAATAATTCATCTTCCTCCCATTTGGCCATTACTATGTTGGCGTAGCTATTGGCACAAGAAGTGCCCATAGCCACGCCATCATTCTGTGACTAGAAATCATTGCCAAAGGAAAAGACATTATTCTGCAAAACCATTTCCAAAAACATGGTTAACTGATCGATTACAGTCAAAGTCAATTCAGAGTGTGAAGTTAAAAATTGATGTACCATCATTACCCCTATATCATTGGGAATCACAGTAAATAAACTTTTAACGTCCATCGTAACCAGTATGTAAGGTTTATTGTCAGGTACTTCTTTAATAAATGTATATAGTTCTAAGAGAAACTGTTTACTGTCCCTCAATATGGTAGAATTAGCATTGACTATAGGTCTGAAAAAGTGTTCCAAATAAAGGGAGAGGGGCTCAGTAACCCAACCTCTCCCTGCTACTATAGGGCGAAGCGGTGGCTTCTCCAGGGACTTATGAATCTTGGGTAGACCCTGTATGGTGGGTATGAGTGGTTTATTAACTCTTAGAAATTTCATTAAATTATAATCTATGTCTTGACTTCTATAGAGTTCATCCAACGTATCATAAATTCTAAAAATCTTATTAGTGACCTCATCTAGTTCTATCTTAGTGTAATATTCACCTTCATTCAACATAGAAATCATGCTCTCTAGATAATCTTCAGAGTCCATAATAACAATAGGACCTCCTTTGTCCGCAGGGCGGATAACTATTGCAGGGTCCTTAGACAACTCAGATAAAGCCTTTCTTTGGTTGAAAGTCAAATTCTGTCTCCTAGCTTTACTACTCTTGTTTCTATTCAATATGTTCAACTCATATAAATCTTGTTCAACCAACTTATTAAAAGTATCCACCAAAGGATGTAAGGTTGGAACATATACACTAGGAGTACGAAATGCACTTATATTACTTGAACTGTTAGCATCCCCAAACTCCAATTTTAATTGTACATTGCGTGCGAACAACCTGGTGTCTAAAATGGTGTCAGTAACATTACTTACACTACTAGGAATAAAGGATAACCCTTTGTTCAACACTTGAATTTCATATTGGTTAAGAGACCTATGAGATAAATTCAAAACTAAGGATTGGGAAGACGTTCCCACATTTTCTTCAAAGTTGGTCTGGTGTGGTCTCCCCTTGAACCCTTCCTCTTCATCCTCCCTCTGTTGTATGAGTTCTGCCCCTGCACACGTGAAGGAGTCCCTATGGGAAAAGGAGCTGGTGTAATAGACCTGTCAGCATTCAAAGGTAAATTAGAATGCAAGGTAGAAATTTTCCGTCTGACAACAGGTTCAACATTGGGACCAGACACAACACAATTGTCAGCATGTTTATCAGTAACATTATTAAAAGCACTAATGTTAGTTAAATCATTAATAACACGATTAGTCTCTGTAACATTCCCTTCAACGTTTACATTATCTATATTGTCTAAATTTACAGGTGATTCTATTGTATCGTTAACTGTAACAACTTCAACAGTCCTTTCATGCAAGTTATTAATAGATGGACGCGAAATAGAACTGCCATCATTACTGTTAATCCCACTATTATTCCGAGGCCAAGTAAAGACTTGACCAAATTTAAAGTCTCTAACGTCTCTGTTTATCTTGCCCTTTTTCTGCTCCAACAGTCTCTTCTCATAAATATTTATATTGTCCAGCAGTTTATCCATCGCTCGTTCAAGTCTGATACCCGGATATTTAGATAAAATATTTCCTTGTTGTTTACTCAAATTAGTTCTCAGTCTCTCCTCTTCAGGGCTAAAAAACTCATTTAACAGTCTCATGTATCTAAAACTGAGATCTAGATTCAACTGCTGCCATTGGTATAATAAATTTGGATATAAATTACCTGTTGTCGGCATTTTAAGAATGCGCAACCCCCTCGGCACTATTTTCCTGCTCAAGCAAACCTCGAAGTGCTGGCGTTGCAATTGCATTCGCTTTAATTTTAAAAAGTCCAACTCCAATCTGTTTAATTCATCATTCAACCCACTATAGTCATTCTCGTTACCTTCGTTGTGTCCATTCTCATCCGTAGGTTCATGGAGTAAGAGTAAATTCTCATCACCGGCCAGGCATGTACGAAAACGTTCAGTAGAATGCGGTGATGTTACGCGGTCTCGTATAATGTACGGTAATTCAATAGGATCACTTCCTGTGCCACTCATGCTCCCTCAGTGCGGTAAACGTAAAACAAGATAAATCAAAAAGATTAGCAGGTACCACACAAGAAGGTGAAGAAACCTGTGGATACAATTAACTAAATAATCCACAATAACAATTCGAACATCCACAGGAATCAGGCAGAGTGGTCTATGGACCTAAATGATGAAAGCAGGCAATAAAAAGTTCCACAAACGTGAGTTTTAGGCAGCTACCAGCAGCAAACGTGGAGACATACAATAAAATATCCCGCAAACGTGTATGTTTAAAGCAGCAAACAGCAGCAATCATAAATGTTGAGGGCAGCAAACAGCAACTTCAAAGAGACACAAAATAACCTTAAAATCCAGAATTTATTGTAAGCGCTTTCACCTTTCGGCTTCTTCAGACATTCACAAAAAACGAAAGACATCAATTTAAATACTGCCTGAATGCATTTCATTGGTGAAACAGGTTAATACGTCATTTGATCAAAATATATAATTAAATCATATAACTGTTTCATTCAAAAATATTCTAACTTAAAATCTTATACATAGAATCTATGGCTGTAAAAATACTTAAATATATATACACAAACAACTAATTACATATGAAAAATAATAACTACATATATAAAAAAATTACGTATATAAAAAATTACATGTATGAAAAATAAAAAATATATATATGTAAAAAATATATATATATGTAAAAAATAAAAAATATATATAAGAATAACCACATAAAACCAACTACTACATATAAATATATAAAAAATATTGAAAATAATGAATAAATCACTGAATGCTTCAACTTGATATTTTAAGCCTTCTCTTTTTCAAGATAGGTTTAAGAGAAGCCTTATCATTGAGTCCAGGTTCTCTATCAGCTTGACATCTAATGATCCACCTGAGTTCATTCTCTTCTGTATATGTCTCAATGTCACCTCCACGTAGACTTTGTCTAAAACTTTGGATCACTAAGAAAACAAATGTGTGATTGGGGCCCCTATCCATGTTATGTTTTGCCAAAGCATTTGTTGGACATCCCTTACGTATATGGTAAACGTGTTCTCTTATGCATTCCCTGAATCTTCTATTAGTTTTACCTATGTAGAAGGATTCACAGGAAATGCATCTAGCTAAGTAAACAATATGCTCACTTTGACAATTGGTATTGGTGTAAAACCAAAATTCAACACCAGTGACAGGATGTATAAATGAAGTCCTCTCATCCACAAATGGGCATTGTTTGCATTTTCCACAGGGTTTAGTGTTTACTAAATTCCCAACAGAATCAGAAGATTCCTTACCCAAAGGGCGGTGACAGAGAATACGTTTCAAATTACTCTTGTTCTTAAAGGCATAGGTAGGTCTAGGTCCTACTATCCTACCTATGCTTTCATCTAAAAGAAGTATATTCCAATATTTTTCAAAAGTCATCTTAACATCTATCATGTCTGAGGTGTAAGATATAGGTATTCTCAAATAGGCTGGACCCAGAATGTCCCCTAATTGACCTTCAGTGGATACTCCTTCAGAAAAATATGGTCTACCTCTGGTGGTTCTAAGGGAGTAAACTGTATTGATGGCATCATCTAATTCTCTAGATCTATAACGTCTGTTAATCAACTTCTCTTTAAGATTAGTAATCTCCAATGTAAAATCATCATAAGTTGAATTGAGTCTAGAGGCTCTCATAGCCTGACCCATTGCCACGTTTTTAAAGACAAATGGGGGATGCATGCTTTCTCGATGAAGTAGAGTGTTTCTGTAGCATGCTTTACGATGGATTGTAGTATTTAACATCCCATTGTCTAATCTAATTATGTCTACATCTAAGAAGGAAATCCTTTCTCTAGAAAAATTGGTGGTAAAATCAAGAAAGCTGGTGAGACCATTAACAGTTGATACCAAGTGATGAAGCTCTTCTTCTGTACCAAACCATATAAAGAAAAGATCATCTACAAAGCGCTTGTAAAACAAGGCTTTGCTCCGAAATTCTTCTAAGGGAAATAATTCATCTTCCTCCCATTTGGCCATTACTATGTTGGCGTAGCTATTGGCACAAGAAGTGCCCATAGCCACGCCATCATTCTGTGAATAGAAATCATTGCCAAAGGAAAAGACATTATTCTGCAAAACCATTTCCAAAAACATGGTTAACTGATCGATTACAGTCGAAGTCAATTCAGAGTGTGAAGTTAAAAATTGATGTACCCTCATTACCCCTATATCATTGGGAATCACAGTAAATAAACTTTTAACGTCCATCGTAACCAGTATGTAAGGTTTATTGTCAGGTACTTCTTTAATAAATGTATATAGTTCTAAGAGAAACTGTTTACTGTCCCTCAATATGGTAGAATTAACATTGACTATAGGTCTGAAAAAGTATTCCAAATAAAGGGAGAGGGGCTCAGTAACCCAACCTCTCCCTGCTACTATAGGGCGAAGCGGTGGCTTCTCCAGGGACTTATGAATCTTGGGTAGACCCTGTATAGTGGGTATGAGTGGTTTATTAACTCTTAGAAATTTCATTAAATTATAATCTATGTCTTGACTTCTATAGAGTTCATCCAGCGTATCATAAATTCTAAAAATCTTATTAGTGACCTCATCTAGTTCTATCTTAGTGTAATAATCACCTTCATTCAACATAGAAATCATGCTCTCTAGATAATCTTCAGAGTCCATAATAACAATAGGACCTCCTTTGTCCGCTGGGCGAATAACTATTGCAGGGTCCTTAGACAACTCAGATAAAGCCTTTCTTTGGTTGAAAGTCAAATTCTGTCTCCTAGCTTTACTACTCTTGTTTCTATTCAATATGTTCAACTCATGTAAATCTTGTTCAACCATGTTTTTGGAAATGGTTTTGCAGAATAATGTCTTTTCCTTTGGCAATGATTTCTATTCACAGAATGATGGCGTGGCTATGGGCACTTCTTGTGCCAATAGCTACGCCAACATAGTAATGGCCAAATGGGAGGAAGATGAATTATTTCCCTTAGAAGAATTTCGGAGCAAAGCCTTGTTTTACAAGCGCTTCGTAGATGATCTTTTCTTTATATGGTTTGGTACAGAAGCAGAGCTTCATCACTTCATATCAACTGTTAATGGTCTCACTAGCTTTCTTGATTTTACCACCAATTTTTCTAGAGAAAGGATTTCTTTCTTAGATGTAGATATAATTAGATTAGACAATGGGATGTTAAATACTACAATCCATCGTAAAGCATGCTATAGAAACACTCTACTTCATCGAGAAAGCATGCATCCCCCATTTGTCTTTAAAAACGTGGCAATGGGTCAGGCTATGAGAGCCTCTAGACTCAATTCAACTTATGATGATTTTACATTAGAGATTACTAACCTTAAAGAGAAGTTGATTAACAGATGTTATCGATCTAGAGAATTAGATGATGCCATTAATACAGTTTATTCCCTTAGAACCACCAGAGGTAGACCATATTTTTCTGAAGGAGTATCCACTGAAGGTCAATTAGGGGATATTCTAGGTCCAGCCTATTTGAGAATACCTATATCTTACACCTCAGACATGATAGATGTTAAGATGACTTTTGAAAAATATTGGAATATACTTCTTTTAGATGAAAGCATAGGTAGGATAGTAGGACCTAGACCTACCTATGCCTTTAAGAACAAGAGTAGTTTGAAACGCATTCTCTGTCACCGCCCTTTGGGTAAGGAATCTTCTGATTCTGTTGGGAATTTAGTAAACACTAAACCCTGTGGAAAATGCAAACAATGCCCATTTGTGGATGAGAGGACTTCATTTATACACCCTGTCACTGGTGTTGAATTTTGTTTTTACACCAATACCAATTGTCAAAGTGAGCATATTGTTTACTTAGCTAGATGCGTTTCCTGTGAATCCTTCTACATAGGTAAAACTAATAGAAGATTCAGGGAACGCATAAGAGAACACGTCTACCATATACGTAAGGGATGTCCAACAAATGCTTTGGCAAAACATAACATGGATAGGGGCCCCAATCACACATTTGTTTTTTTAGTGATCCAAAGTTTTAGACAAAGTCCACGTGGAGGTGACATTGAGACATATACAGAAGAGAATGAACTCAGGTGGATCATTAGATGTCAAGCTGATAGAGAACCTGGACTTAATGATAAGGCTTCCCTTAAACCTGTCTTGAAAAAGAGAAGGCTTAAAGTATTAAGTTGAAGCATTCAGTGATTTATTCATCATTTTCAATATTTTTTATATATTTATATGTAGTAGTTGGTTTTATGTGGTTATTTTTGTATATATATTTCTCACATATATATATATTTTTTATATATTTTTTATTTTTCATACATGCTATTTTTTATTTCTCATACATGCAATTTTTTATATACGTAATTTTTCATAAGTAATTAGTTGTGTGTGTATATATATATTTGTGTATTTTTATAGGCATAGATTCTATGTATAAGATTTTGAGTTAGAATAGTTTTGAATGAAACAGGTATATGATTTAATTATATATTTTGATCAAATGACGTATTAACCTGTTTCACCAATGAAATGCATTCAGGCAGTATTTAAATTGATGTCTTTCGTTTTTTGTGAATGTCTGAAGAAGCCGAAAGGTGAAAGCGCTTACAATAAATTCTGGATTTTAAGGTTATTTTGTGTCTCTTTGAAGTTGCTGTTTGCTGCCCTCAACATTTATGCCTGCTGCTGTTTGCTGCTTTAAACATACACGTTTGTGGGATATTTTAACGTATGTCTCCACGTTTGCTGCTGGTAGCTGCCTAAAACTCACGTTTGTGAATTTTTTATCGCCTGCCTTCATCATTTAGGTCCCTAGACCACTCTGCCTGATTCCTGTGGATGTTCGAATTGTTACTGTGGATTATTTAGTTAACTGTATCCACAGGTTTCTTTACCTTCTTGTGTGGTACCTGCTAATCTTTTTGATTTAATAGTTATATTTTAATTCTTTTTTAAAACATAATTTATTCATATATTACATTTCAATTCTTGTCATTTTTGTAATCAGTTTCAAAAATCTTAATAAAATATTTTAAGCAAAAAGAAAATAAATAATTTACAGCAGATCCAACCCCCCTCATGCTAATGATATTTACAGCAATGTGACATTAAAACTTGAAATCAGAGTGTGAGAGATGTATTTCAAAGTCAAAGTAAATTTTATTGTCATACAGATCAACACAGAGGAAAAAGTATGTATCACTGTACGAAATTTCGATAATTAGTCTCATACCATATGAATGACAGTTACAAAAGGAAGATAGATTAAATTAATAAAAAATTACATTACATAAAATAAAAAAAATAAATAAAAAAATAATATACAAAAAAGTAAATAAAGTAAAAGAAAATTGAAAGGTCTATTTACATCAGAAACATAGCAACTACAACATCAGGAATAGACTCAGTAGAAATACAAGGATATGCAAAAACAGTACTATAATAAATAAGATAGATGTAAACTTACCCACCACCAATATATACCATAAACTTACAGTTCACAGTTTTCCTAGTGCAGACAGAGACATAAGAAGTGAACTATTCAGTGAGTTTATGTAAACAACAATGACATTGCACACAAATAATGTTTTACCCATCTAGTACGTTAGGCTATGGGTTTGTTATTCAGGAGTCTGATAGCATTTGGGAAGAAAGTATTATGGAATCTGGATGTCCTGCATCTAATGCTTCTGTAGCACTTCCTTGTTGGCAGGAGTTTGAACAGTCCATGAGCCAGTTGGTGTATATCCCTCAATCATTTTTGGACTATGCAATAGCTTGTTTGAATACATGTCCTGTAGAGATTGAAAGTTGGAGCCAATGATTTTGTGGTCTGTTTAACAATCTTATCCAGTGACTTCCGATTAGCTTGAGAGCAATTTCCTTACCAGACAGTGATGTTTAGTATATTTAAAATCCGTGCTGTCTCTCACTCAAAACAATAACATGGAGAAGGTTGTTAACTCACCTACCACAACATATTCACATAGCACCACTAATCATACATATAGTACGCATCAATACACATACGTGGAGGTTCTCTCATAAAACTTACCAAAACACTAGAGGCCTCTAAAACACAAGACTGCTACAACTAACACAGTCTCCACAGCACTCACAATACATAGCAACAACAGTGTCTCACCCACGAAGCCTGTAAGATGTAACACTCAAAAAACTAATTTTCTTGTCATTGAAGACTCAATACTGAGACACACAGATGTTCCACTCACCAGGCAGAACAAGGAGAAAGTCATGGTCTTCTGCCTGTCTAGTGCCAGAATTCATCAGATGACACATGCACTCAGGTCTGTCAGCAACAAGTACTGTTATGACTCTGTCATAGTTCATGTTGGTGTGAATAACCTGAGACATACCTCACTGAACCTACCTCACTATATGAATAGAGACATGTTTGAGCTTTATTAGTATATGTCCCAGGCAGGTATGTCCCTAGCCTTGAGCAGCATACTACCCCTCACATAGAATGATGCCACAGTATAAACAAAAAATGATTGATTTCAATAATTGGCTCAGTTTTTGGTGTCATTCAAAGTGGATCCACTTCCTGTCAGCCTGGGAAGCCATGGTCGACAAATCTCGCTGCTTTGCCACAGACAGTTTGCACCTGGCACCTCTAGGCTTTTGGCTGCTGGCAAAGGCTCTTGCCTCCCCCATAGCACCTTTCACAGGTAAGGTTATGAAAACAACATTACCAACATGAAATTAACCAATCAGAACAAAATAAGGGTCATGCTGCTAAATACTAGAAGCTTAAACCAAAAATTGCACTCCCTGGAAACACCTTTATCACTCAACAATGTAGATTTTTGTGCAGTTACAGAAACCTGGTTCAAGGCCTCAGAACGTACCCTGGCCTTGCAAGGCTACAATGACTTCCCACCTTTAGACTGCAAAATGAATGTGTGAAAACCAAATGAGGTGGTATTTCAATCAGTATTAGAGATAAATTCATATCCCATCTAGTTAGACTGGACAACTCCCGGTCCAGGTTACGGGTAAGACCCCCACTTAAGTCACATTCATTTATAGATCCCCCTCCATGGGTCATGACACCCTTGAGGCCTACTTGACCAAACTGGAGACAATCCAAATTTTATTGAACACACTGGTTATGGGGGATTTCAATTATCCCACCATCAACGAGGAAACCTATGCTAACCCTAATTCGCTAGGGCAAGAGATCCTTAGCTTTGTTAATTCGAATGCCCTGGAACAAATTGTCCAGACCCTGACAAGGGGAACAAACATTCTGGATCTGGTCCTCACCAACATGTCAAACAGATGCAGAGTTGCAACTGTCGGACCCTCATTAGTTAAAACTGACCACAAATCCATCATATTTGAGCTGGCACTAATGCCAGAACTCACAAAGGGTGAAATAAAATTAAAAAACTTCACCAAGACAAACTGTACCCCCCTAGGTGAAGGTATAAATGCATTCCAAACCCCAGCCCAAGCTGGAAGTGGTAAGTATGCCAAAGCCTACAATAAAGTCTTGTACAGTCACTTGCATACGTGTATAAACTTGGCTGTACCAGAAAGAATCAAAGCCAGAGACCCAAGTAAAAACAAGCTGCCATGGTGGACATCCAACATCAACAGACTTAACAATAAATGCAAAAAGTTGCTGTCCAAGAAAAGAAAGGCAAGGCCCCAACAATGGAAAAACACCCTCTTCAGCCTCAACAGGCAAATAAGACAACTTGTCAAATCCTCCAGTGGCTCCGTACATAACCTATAGGGTAGGACCCAAGCATGTGCAGAACTAATGGCCAACCGAATCACACACACTGACCCTACAAAGATGGCAAACCTGCTAGTGGATAGGTTTGGCAAAAAAGTTTCACTCTCTTATCCCCTCCTAACTTACAAAAACCTTCCCCCAAATCCCCTCCCCCCCGCACTACATATCTGAAGAGGAGGTCCTCAAAGCCTTGTCCAAGACAAAAACACAGCCTCTATGGGACAAGACGACATCCCAGGCTGTCTTCTAAGCAGGCTAAAACATGAACTAGCATCATCATTAAGCACCCGTTTCACTCATAGCCTAACCACAGGCTTTGTTCCTGTAGAATGGAGAAGAGCAACAGTTGTTCACCTCCACAAAGGTGGCTTAGCAACAGACCCAGGGAATTACAGACCCATAAGCCTGACCAGCCTCATCTGTAGGGCCATGGAATGTATCATTATGGAAGTATGGAATTAAAGACATAGGTGACCTTCAGACCCTAGAGGCTACCCAATTCAGCTTCATGAAGGGCAGATCCTGCCTGTCAAATCTGGTGGATTTCTTTGAAAATATGACCAAGGGTATTGACGAGGACAGATCAGTGCACACAGTATACCAGTGTACACAGTATACCTTGAGCTGGCAAAGGCTTTCAACACAATCCCACATTCAGGCACTAATAATAAACTTAGCAAAGTGAAATGTAAACCCCTTCGTTGTAAGATGGGCTGCAATTGGCTCACAAACTAGACACACACTATCAAGGTGGGTGACTCCTCATCAGCCAATAGACCGATTATCAGTGGAGTGCCACAGGAATCATTGCTGGGCCCCCTACTGTTTGGTATCTACTTCTCAAAAGTTCAGGTCAAAACTAAGGTTGTGGCTGGCCAAGTTTGCAGATGACTGCAAACTAAGTGCAATCATTGAATCCTCAAATGATGTCAGGAGGGTCTCATGCAGAGCAACGACTGGTGTATTAGTCACAGTCTCAAACTGAATGCAAAGAAATGCATCATCATTTCCTTTGGCACAAACAATGTCCCCTCACACTACCAAATCAACAACAATACCCTAAGTACTCATGAAGTGGTAAGGGACCTGGGATCAGAAGTTGACTGTGACCTTAACTTTGACCACCATGTGTCTACTGTAGTAAGGAAAGCTTTCTACATAGCACACTTGTTTAGTAAAGGCATCACCTTAGAGCAAAAGAAGTTATATCCCCCAACTATACTCGGCACTTATATGGCCCATAATTGATTATAACCCCCACCTATATTCGGCACTTATCCAGCCCATAATTGAGTGTAATGCCCCATTTGGAATGTACAGTACTAAGCACCTGCAGCCATTAGAGGTTTCTAACAAAGGCGATCAAGAGGCTCCAGCATGTGCCTTACACAAACCAACTAAAGTTCCTCTCTCACTATACTCTGTATTGTTTAGACTTCTTAGGAGAAACTTATACCTGGCCTACAGAGCAATCCAAGATGCAAAGCTAATGAGCTTGCTGCATATCAATAAATCAAATGGTACTAGGGCTATGCATTCCAGGGATGTAAATATGGTCTGCAACTTAAATAGGACATGCTGGAGGGATAGATTTATCTCCCAATGGCTGTCATATCTTTGGAACAGGCACCATGTCATGTGAAAGAGCACCTCTATGACACTGTTCAAGAGGAACCTGGACAAGTGGATGGGGCACCATAAATTCTAACTGGGGATAGAGCCCACAACCCTCCTGGACATGGGTAGTCATCACTAAATGCATTCCTGGGTATTGACTAGCATTTCTATGTTATTACATTGGGATGAAATGGCTAGGCTTAAAATATCTTCCAAGTGGATAGCCTAGTCATCTCCTATGCTCCCTTGATCCAATGAGAAATACTATTACATTTACTAAAACAGCCCACAAGCATAGGATAACATTAGAAAATCAGGGCACAGTGGTGCAGTGGTTAACGCTGTCGCCTCACAGCAAGAGGTTCTCTGGTTCGATTCTCGGCTGGGGTGCCTTCTGTGTGGAGTTTTTATGTTCTCCCTGTGTTCGCGTGGGTTTCCTCCGGGTACTCCGGTTTCCTCCCACATTCCAAAGACATGCATCTGGAGCATTTCTCCCCGGGCCTCCGCTGAAAACAGGCTCTGTGGAACCTAGTTGGACTTTCCCGGTCAACAAATGATAAATAAAATAAAAAATAAAATAAAATTCTTGCTTTTTAGTTATGAAGGGAAATTAAGGACTAAACCCCAACAATGATCTGAACATATTTAAAATGGTACCCCCAATTCAGATGCAATAGACATTGCTAATGTTATAGCAGACATCCAGTGCTAATTTTTCCTCAGAAATTTCTTTCCAAAGTGCACATAGCCCTGAATCCTCTAACTCCTCCTTATCACAAAGGAGCATGTACTGAAGGTGCTTTCAAAGTTCAAAAATACTTCTTCCATGAGACCTGACAATGTACCTGATTGTTTAATAAACAGTACTAAGCAAGCCCTGGCAAAGCCACTGCTCAAACTGTTTAATCTAAGTTTTTCTACAGGCTTTGTCCCTGAAGTTTCGTACACTGAAGTTATGATGCCACTGTACAATGGAGTCTCTGTGACCACCCTTGGGAACTGCAGACTTACTGGACTAATGAGTCTTATCCACAAAGCCATGGAATGTATTATAACAGAACTTATAAACAATGATATCAAAAATCTCATTAAACTTGACTTGAGCAGTTTGTCTTTAACCAGGAAAGATCCTGCCTAAGGAATTTAGTTAATTTCGTTGAGAGAGTAGCGCAGGCTGCAGACAGTGTCTATGCTGATTATATGGTGTTTCTTCACTTGGTCAAGGTGTTTGACACCATACCCCCATGCTGACAATGTACGTAAGCTTAACAACTTAAGTCCCTCTGCAGTAAGCTGGATAGTGAACTGGCTAAAATACAGAACCCATGCAGTTCAAGTCCCAGGTGCCTCAGCAAAAAGTACAGAAGTAATCAATGATGCCCCCTAGGGTTCAGTGTTGGGGCCTCTTTTTAGCATTTACATTTCTGATCTCCAGATTGGAAACCAACATTTCAAGCTAATTCAGTTTATTAATTAAGTCTGAAGATGCATGCAAAATAGGAGTTATTATCAAGTTCCCACAGGGAAGCCAATTGCACTCAAACCGCCAAAGAAAAAAGTCAAGCAATAAACATGAACATTCTAACGAAACAATAGCTCTGTACAAAGGCAATCAAATCAAACTTATTCCATAAATAATAAATATTAAATATTTATTCACTGTTCTTTGGGATAGTCAAGTTTGATTGTTTACCATCTCCAGCTGGGCCAATGCGAGGACATCACTAAACCACCAAATTGATAGTAGTGATGGGTGGCATGTAGCGACCCCTGCTGGAGTCAGTCACAGACCCAGAATTGTGCAGAAAAAACAATCAAACTTGACTATCTAGAGGAGCAACAAATATTTGTTTGTGGACTGTTTGATTCATTTGCCTTTGTGCCAAATTATCCTTTTGTTGGAATGTTTATTTTTATTATCAAGTACCCATGATGCTCTAATCCTTCTACAAGAACTTACACACATAAATAACTGGTGTAGTGAAAATGGGCTCAAGTTAAATATAATAAATTGCAATATTGTTACATTTGTTAGGCAATCCCCTTCCCAAAAATTCAGCGTAGACAACATTCCACTTCAAAATGAAAATGCTAGGGACCATGGATCACTGGGTGACAATTCTTTGACTTCCAGTCATTGTGTGACAACAGGAGTCAGAAAATCATACTCAAGTGTTATTATTTTCCAAAGGGAATATCATTCAGATCCAGAGAAGTCAATATTTATGTAGATTCATCATTGATTAGCCTAACTATTCAGCATAATGCTCCCTTTAGGAGGTACTTCACTAGACATATCAAACAACTGTAAAGACCCCAGAAGTTCGTAATTAAATAAATCACAGACTTAAAGACCCTGAGATACCAGGAAAACAATTGAAGTACTGTCCTTTTCTTCAATATCGTCTAGAATCTTGAGGGGGAATTTGTACTTTGCCTTTTGTACCATGAGAGGCACAGTTGCCTTGTATCAATTGTATCTCAAACAGTAAATAAATAAAATGCAATGGACAAATGGTTTCATCACCTGTTACAGTGAAATTAATAATAACTAACTAACTAAGGGAAAAGAAGCTGTAATCATTTTGTTTTCCATGCTGAGCATGACGTCACACAACTCAAAGGTGAATGTATGCTGACCAGTAACTAACTACATTACAGATAGTGTTCATCCCAGCTCAACTGTGCCTGATTTTTGCTTAGCAATTTTGCTCGAACCCTAGTAAAAGCTGGGATTAGAAGGAACATATTTTGTCAATAAGCATACCCCTCAACTGTGTCTCATTTTGTAAAAGGGCCTTTATTTTGCTTCATGTTTTTGCCCGTCACATAGCAAAATTGTTGATTTACTGGTAAATCACTAAAGATTACAGTCAGTCATCAAAGCTAGACATTAAAGTTTCTTAATTGTTCAGAACAGGCACTGTGATGGAAAGCCTGCTGTTTAACTTTCCAAGAGAATTAAAGTAATATTTAAGAACTGTTTCCACTTTTGAGCCTTTTCACCATCAGATTTCCCCCTGTATGTTGAGCAAAAAATTTAAGAGCCTCAAGGGAAGCAGGCGGTGCAGAACATTACAGTACCGATGTTATATTGCCCCTTTCCTCCAAAAATCTGTAGTTTTCATTATTGAGATTTAAAGTTAGGCAATAGTGGCATACATTATTGTTCAGAACATGCATGCTTGTGCAAAACTTTTTGGCCATTTACTTGCCCCTAATGCTGTGACATTCTTCAGACATGTAGCTAGGCACCCTGTAAAGAAAAACACATTTTTCCACCAAAGTAAAACCATAAATAAATTAATTAATTAATACATTGTCAAAAACTGTAGTAAGCTGCTTGCTTTTAATGTAAAAAGCAGTTTGCTACTGTAAAATTGATAGGCACGTTGACACATCAACTGTTACCGCAAATGGAATATTAGCATTCATTTGTGAAGCCGTACTACAGTGCTGCATCACCATATCCTAACAGTTTATATAGCAGTTAGTAATCCAAAATAAATAAATAATGTTGTGAAATACACCTAACAAACAATTATGTTATTAACTTCTTTCATAGCCTGCCTTAGGCATAGGCCTTCTAGGCGGCCGCCTAGAGTGCTGCTCTAGCGGGGTGCACTTGTAATATTTATTTGTTTATTTTTTTGTAGTAAAGAAAAGTTTTCTATAAAGAGTGTTGAATGAACTTTAGATCAAGATGAACTGGGAAAAAATGAAGAAAAAAAGTAATCTGAATGGTGTAGGTAAACAAGGATGGATGCTCCAGGTGGTGTTGGGGGGTGCTTTGGGGAAGTTTTGCCTAGGGCACCAGTTGACCAAATCAAGTGGTTGAGAACTCCGCTACTAATAAACAAGCCAAGGTGGCACTTGACAAGCTACACTGGTACATTACTCACACCTCCAATGAGACTTTAGGCTAATCTTGCTAACTGATGAAACAATGCCTCAATTCTTGCAGAAAATAGACCATGTGGCACCTGGACATGGGTCTTTGCAATACTGATCAGGTTTCAGCCCAATACTTTAAGAACCAAGACCAATCAGGAGAAGTACTTGCAAGCTGTCTGGCAGAAATGTCTGAAATGCATGTGGAGCTCAGTTTTCTGAAATAAGCTGAAATTAACTGGAAGTACTGACTATAATGTTTTACACATTTAGACTCTGAGCCTCATTACAGCCCTGAAGTTTACATGCTCTCCTTGTTTGTCTTTGGAGACATGCTATTACCTTTCAACTGTCCCTAATTTTGACTTGTATATATTTTTTTCCTGGAGCTGCTAGGAAAATTGTTGATTTTATAGTAAAGCAATGAGGATTACAGACAGTCAATAATGTGATGCAAAAGAGTTTTATACTTCTTGCTTAGAAAGTGCAAGGTGATGTAAAGCCCTACATTTCTAACTTGTTAAGTAAATTAGAGTAATATTTAAATAATTGATCCTAGTTTAGAGTTTTTCAGCATCACTCTGTTCCTGATTCTTGAACAAAGATGTTGTGAGTACTAAGGAAATGATCGATGCAGTACATTGCATACAGCATCGGCATTGCTTGTTAATTATGAAGGAAGCAGTCTGTGTTACAGTACTGATACTGGTTACAGTACTGATACTGGTTACAGTACTGATACTGCAGTTAGTGCTGCTGCATTTAAGTTTTCTTTTTTTACCATTTAAAACTTATGATTTTAAGACATGCACAGCTTTTGATATATATATATATATATATATATATATATATATATATATATATATATATATATATAAAACATTTTAACTGTTTTTCCTAGGGAACGAAAACAATTTTGGGAAAGGTCAAGCAGGGTCATTATTGAAGAAGGAGGTGTGGAGAAAGGGTATACCTGATGACATTACACCATGGATAGTCTCATCTGGTCAGACTGAGAGCGGGATGCTGCAGAAGCAAAAACAGTGTATCTGCACAAAAAAAAAGCAGAAAAGTGCAGATACAAAGACATGAGCCCCCAGTATAGTACTTAAGTATGCATTGCTGAAAGAAATAAAAAAGTGTTCTGAAAGTTGCATCTTTAACACTCTTTCAGTCCAAGATTACATAAATACTCAATTCCTGCCTTCCCTCAAAACCCACTCCTCTGCCAGAACACCATTCTGGATGTACTGTTTCTACAAATTCCATTCACTTGCAAGCAATTTGCTCCTTCCATTTTCCAAAGATCCCCCCTACCAGTTCCTCTGTCTCCCCCATAACATTCAGTTTTTGTGTCTTTCAGCTTTTCCCGGTTAGGGGTTGCCACAGCGGAACTCCCGTCCACTAATGATTAGCAGTTGATTTTTACGTACCGGCTTGCCAGGCCTGACGCACAAGCTTCAACGAAGGTACGCCCATTCACGCATGTCTCCACGCAGAAGACGCTCTAGCTGAGAATCGAACCGGACAGCGTCTTACTGTGAGGTGACAACGCTACCGCAGCAACACCACCGCGGGTTCCCCCATAACATTCAGTACATACTTCAAATTCAGTATGACTTATTAAGTTTAATTCTGTTGGCTGCCAAAAAAAAAAAGAAATGAATAGAAAATGGAGATCAAAATCTAAACAAAACTTTCACTTTTGCTCTGTTTTTAACTTTGGATTCTATCCTTCTATGACATTCTCATTTTAATATGCCCAATGGTCTCAGAGTTGTAGCATTTTGCTTCTTTAAAATTAAAGTGTAGTGTAGTGTAGTATGATTTTTTTCTGAAGACAAACTGTTTACTTTCCTGGCCACTTGACTAAATTAAGTTTATATACTATGTTAACAGATATTTCCTGTTTTCACAGCTGTTGCACATCTGTTATCCTTTTCCATATTCAGTATTACTTAAATGTTAACAAACTATCTCACACGGATAAAAATACAACTTGAATCACTCAATCTGATGGAACCAATGTTCTTAAAAACGATTTGGTGCATTCTTTGGTGCATTCTGAGGGCAACTTTGTCTCCTAGAGTTTCATCCAAATGTGTACCAGATTCACAGTTCACTGTGCACCTTTTCAGATCAGCTGCATGCTATGTCATACATTAAGCAATCTTCTGGATTTTAACACTTTTTTTTCTTCTAACACCAAAGGTCATTTAGTATTTGTTAGACTTTTTTCAGTTGGTGAGGAGAGTCTGTATGTTTATTTTTCTTTAAAATGCAAATAATGAGCTTCAGCATTGCTTAAGCATGCTCTCGATATCATCTGTTCCAGATGACTTAGCCATTCCTTGGGTAGATTCCAGTGTTAGTCCTGTCTTCACAAGTGGCTAGCTGGCTGGTTGAATGGTTTTGAGGTGATGTGGGGCTCTTAGTCCAGGATTAGAAGGTACAATATTCTTCCTTTTGAGCAGATGTCCAACACAGATTTCTGAGCAGGGTTCATTCATCCTTCATTTATTTTGTTTGGCCGCCTCTAGTGGCTCTGAGTAGTTGAAGTGGTACTCTCAATCCACACAGTTCCAAATGAACACCACATCACTCCAGCAGTGGACAGTGATTTGGATCAGAGGCACCTCTCCTGCAGCGACACTACTGCATTAGGAGGGAGGTGTGCTCAGTCTGCCTCCCCAAAGTCCCTTCTTCCACTACAAGTATTGGTGAAGCTTGTTAAAGCTCAGCATCTAATAGTAAATAAACAATGCAGCTAATTAACAACAAATTTCACATGCAGCCATGCACACTTTAAACTTCTTCTATATGATCCATGAACAAGGTGATGGGTGTTTCAGAGTTTCTGATTTCTGCTACACTTTGTAATCTTAAAGTTTGAGTCGGGGTTAAGGAGACAAGCTGCAGATGTCTGCACTTTGCAGTACTGACTTGCTTAAGCTGTCTGAAGAGACACTCCTGACAACATGATGGCAAACAGCACTGAATAAAGCACATTTTACTTCCTTCTTTTTATGTCTCATTTCATATTCATTAGCTGTAGATTTTGTGCATTGCGCTCCAGTTAAATCTCAGATTGCTCCTTCCTTCCTTTAATGTAACCAGCAGTTGTAAACAAATATAACCCCATGCACAGTTTTACTTTTATGTGGTTAGCAACTGTTTCTTACATTAAAATTTTGCTTTTTAGAATGATTGTTCATTGTGTTTCCTGTAGGAAGGAACTGGAGTGAACGATCATTCTAAAAAACAAAGATTTAATTTAAATTGTTAAATGTAACTGAAACCCCCTGCCATGCCTCTCAACCAGATAGAACACCAAATCTGGACAAAGGCTAAGGTAATGGGGGACAAAGGACCAAAAATTAAGACAGATTTTAAATATTTTTCTTGTAATATTAGAAAATTGTTACAATAACAAGATTAGTGTTAGCTTAGGAGTTTCTGAAGGATACAAAGGCTACTTAATGGAAACACAATGAACGATCTTTCTGAAAACAAAATGTTAATGTAAGGAGCACTTTGTACTTGTAATTGTTTAACAACCATCCTACAGAAAGTATATCTGCAAAAAAAAAGTTAAACTAGCAATGATACAAGTGAAAAGATGGATTGAACAGTGGCAGACACATTTCATGTGAAGAGATGGGAACAAAGATCCAATTCAAATGGGACAGAAACACAAAATGAAATGATAGTCGACAGTGTGAGACAAAAAGAGAGTGGAATATAAGAAATGCAGGAAATTTAAAACAAAAATGACATTGTGGGTGGCAATGTGAGTGACATGGCTAAAGTGGGCATTACTTTTGTTACTTGTAGTTGGACCCATCTTTTAGACACTGGGATTGTCCCTTTAAGGCCTAGAGCAGGTGAAATTCTCAAGCTTGCTTACTGTATAGCAGCTCATGTACTGTATACCACCATCTAGGAAGCCTGGGAATACAGTTTACCCCTAACATCATTTGTTGCCAACTTGTTAGCAGATGGGCACCATACAGCAGCATAGAAACTGCCTTAGGCTTTTTGACAACCACTTAATTCTGCCACTCACTAAATCTACATGTAAGAGGTGTCAGTACTATTAAATGTGGACTCTAACCTCTTAGAAAAACATATTGCCTGACCCCCTCACTTGTACAGACCAGAATGCTTCTCGCAAAAAAAAAAAAAGCTGTCTTATGCTGAAGTACTTAAGAAATCCCTCCTTAAACCTCAGCAGCCTCTGACACATATGTTGTTGTCGTTCTTCTTCTTTCGGCTTTTCCTGGTTAGGAGTCGCTACAGCAGAACTCCAGTCTACTAATGATTGGCAGTGGATTTTTACAGTGCTGAGGTGCCAGCCGAATGCCCAACGGAGGTATGCCCATTCACGCATGTCTTTTGAACACCACTCAACCGCGGGGAGGACATGCAGACTCCACACAGAAGGTGTTCCAGCTGAGAATCGAATGGGAGAACCTCTTACTGTGAGGAAACAACGCTACCGCTGCACCACCACGGCTTTGTACACAAATTCATCAACAACACAAAAACTCTCCATCAGCTGCACATATGCTAGCATCCAGCACAAGCACCACAAAGTGGGATCACCTATCCTTAAAGCTATGTGAGCAAGCCATCATAGGTAAAAATGTCCTAGTCATAGGCAACTTCATAATGAGATACACAAATATACTACTCACCAGGCTGAGCAAAGAAATGGTAAAGAGCTGCTTATCCAATGCTAGGATACCACAGGTTAGCTGAGCTCTCATCTCTTCATCCCAGGTACACATAGATCATGTTTAATGCTCACATGGGATTGAACAGCTTGAGACACACATCCTTGCGCTATATGAAGACAGACATGGTTCAGCTGTCCAAATGTGCATATAAGGCTGGTAAGTAGCATTTTCCCTTTAGTAAGAATGATGCTACAATATAAACAAATGATATCTGAATTCAATAGTTATCTTAGTTATTAGTCTCATTCCAAGGGGTTCTAGTCTGTACCAGTCTGGAAGTTCATGCTTGACAACTCTGCCAAGGATGGCCTGTACCTTTCTTCTGAGGCCTTTGATGTATTGGTTAAAACTCCTCCAGTCCCACACAGTGACATTTTAGGCAGTCAGTGTCTTCTGTCTACCAGCCCAATTAACAAATCAAGGCAGTCTAACTCTAAAAGTCTCTTTAATAAATTACCTTCCTTTAAAAAGTATTCCCATCCTAGCCTTAAAAAATATTGGTCAGATATTGACATCTGCATCACTTTTTTTGAATTTGTTAATTGGGACAGAGAGCTGATCCTGTTAAACCTACTTCAGTCTCAGCCTTGAAGTAAGCACAGTAGATAAATGACATCATGTACAGAATGAATGACATAACTGAAACTTGGTTCCATTGCATCTTCTGTTACCAATAGTGGTGTGTCGACATTCCTCCACAATTCTTTTCCTCTAGACTTATATGGCTAGGCAATGAAATCAAACTCCTTTACATCCTAGTAAATATCTATAAGAACTCCTGTCATATCCTAACCAAGTATAGAACCTTGTCTGTGATACCAAAAACCCATGAAGCAAAACTGAACAACTCCGAGTCTTTCACTATTGAACCGAACCCTATTCTTTATTTTTGGTTCCCTCAGACCTCATTTTTACAGGCCTAGCCCCAAGTACCCAAATCCACACTGGATTTACCAACATCTTCATATCCCCCTCCTGGACTTGCTGGGACTGGTCAAGATCTTAAGGGTGACCGGGGACTTGGCCATCTTTACTTCGATCTAGTGTTTTTTACTTTTGTTTTTTTTTTTCCAGTTATTTTATATGCAGTAACCACTTTCCTTTTCCCCACTGCCATGTTTTTTGATTACCTCCAAGAGCAACTTCCCTCTTTGCACCATGTCTTCCCTTTGTGAGCATCATCAACTTGTGCCCTCCCCCTAGGAAGGGCACGCCCACCCATTATTGCTGCTTTTTCAGTCACCCTAGCTGTTAATGAAATCTGGACTGACTGAGACATACTCAGGACGTTATCCTTCTGTGGTACCAGAGCTGATCAAATACTGTTATTCTTGGGGATTTCAAATCTCCATCCATTAACAGGAAAACCTGCACTACTACTACAAATAAATATGCACGGTGCTTTCTTGAATTCATCAAGTCAAACCCTCTTGATGATAGTCACTTGCTACACAGACCTCAGATTTACTGGACTAAGTTCTTATAAATATATACATTTATGCTTTGCACATATGGTTACCCCAGCACTGGTCAGATCTGACAACTTTTTAGTAGCATTCAGCATGAGGGTTCAAATCCAACTGCCATTGCTTATTTCCTGAAGTGGTTTAAGAACCCCCTGTTCTCAAGGATCCATTTGCCAGCACTGTTGCATTTGCAGATAGTTTCTTTTCTTAACTTAATGCCAGTATTCAGACATAAATCTGATTCTGGTACAAATATACCACCTAGTTTAGGAACATCCCCCATGGTGAAACTCTAGTATAAACATGCTGTATAGATGAAGAAAAACAATCCTCACACTGAGGAAGAAATGAAAACCGCATGCTCCAAAAGTGAAATGAAGAGGTTAAGCAAAGAACTTAGGTACAACATCAAATTTACCAGGGCTATGTATGAATTGAAATTTTTGTCTCTGTCAAGGACAACCATAAGGCCTTTTTCAACTATATTATAAACCTTAGGACATTTGCACCAAGGGCAGCCATGGTGGTGCAGCAGTTAGCTTTGCCGCCTCACAGCAAGAGGTTCTCTGGTTCGATTCTTGGCTGGGGTGCCTTCTGTGCAGAGTCTGCATGCCCTCCCAGTGGTCGCATGGGTTTCCTCCAGGTGCACCAGTTTCCTCCCACATCCCAAAAACATGCTGTAGGTGGATTGGACACTGTAAATTGGCCCTAGGTGTGAGTGCATGCATGTGTGTGCCTTCTGTGGAAGGTTGGGTGCCGGGCTGGCAACTGGACACTGTAAAACTCCACTGCCAATCATGAGTGGACAGGTGATCCACTATGGCGACCCCTAACTGGGAAAAGCCAGAAGAAGAAGGACATTTGCACCGAAATGTTGCATAACACTAACATTCATCTGGCTCCTGAGGATAGGACTCCAAGTCTTTTGGGTTTGTAATACCATGATGGAATAGATCCCATTCCTAAGTCAGAATATGATTAAAGTTCATGAAATTAGTATTGTTTCAATCTTTGATGTTAGCCAGAAGTGCTCTTTGCAGCACCTGCAATGTGCCCGGTAATGACTCCTTCTGCAATTCATACTCAGTTACGAGTAAGCAATAATGCCCTCCAGAGTGTGTGTTAATGTGTAATTAACACCCACCCAAGGGTGTTATGAGGCCCAACACCACAGCCGGAGGGCATTTACACCCCTGTTAGGGCATTAATATAGCAATAACCCATGCCTGGGTGTGGGTAATGCTAAATTCACCCACGGTTGGCACCAAACAAAGCCAACCGTGGGTAAATTTAGCATTACCCACACCCAGAAGTGGGTTATTGCTATTATACCATGACATTATTTAAGAAAAGAAACTATTACTTTTCTTAAATAATGGCATAGTATAATGCCTGTTTACTGCCCTTCCGCAGATGTCTGGCATCCGCGGCAGTTCTGATGTACTGCGCGCCTGCGCAGTACATGAGAACTGTGGGCAAAAGCAACGGAGAAAGCAAGGTCTCCGTTGCTTTTTTTTTAGTGTTTCGCTATGTTAAATGAGTTTAACATAGCGAGACAGTTTTAAAATAAGCAATGGAGATGTCCGTTGCTTATTTTAAAACTGTCTCGCTATGTTAAACTCATTTAACATAGCGAAACACTAAAAAAAAGCAACGGAGATCTTGCTTTCTCTGTTGCTTTTTTTTAAAACACTGTCTTGCTATGTTAAATGGGTTTAACATAGCGAGACAGCTTTAAAATAAGCAACGGATCTCCGTTGCTTATTTTAAAGCTGTCTCGCTATGTTAAACCCATTTAACATAGCGAGACAGTGTTTTAAAAAAACGTGTTATACTAATGGAAAAAAGTCCGGGCGACCGGCCAATCAGCGTGCACGTTTTTCGGCGGTCATGGTATAATTATACATTAACACACACTCTGGAGGGCATTATTGTGCTTAGAGAATGGTCTCTCTGTAAAATTGTTGTGTTTTACTTGCTTATTTATTCTTTTAAGTACTATGTTATTTTTTTAATATAGTTTTGATGTAAAATAGTTCCTCTGCCTAATGTTTCAGACTTTCTGTAGTATATGTTAATGGTGCTGGAGGAAGCATTTTACATAAAAAATATATAAAGAATAATATAGTACTTCAAAAAAAAATAAATAAATAAGTAAGTAAAACAACAATTTTACAGAGAGACCATCCTGTCTCTCTCTCTCTCTCTCTCTCTCTCTCAAACACAGTCTATTTCTGCTTTTACATACACATACATATAGACACACAGTCTTGTCTGTTTTCATACTCGCATTCACTCACACAAGCATAACTCTCAACATCTTAGCACCAAAAATCTGGACAAAGACAAAAATAATTGGGGGGAAATGCTTCAAACATAAGGACACATTTTAAACATTGCTCTTATAATCGTAGAAAGTTGCTAGAATAAAATATGTTGTATTATAATGCATTTTACGAAAATATAAAGCCTGAAACTTAAGTGCCTGTGATTATTTAGTGAATTCACTCTTCACTGATTTGGGACCCACAGTGGTGGTGCTGTGGTAGCGTTGTCGCCTCACAGTAAGACTCTGTCCAGTTCGATTCTCAGCTAGAGCGTCTTCTGAGTGGAGACATGCGTGACTGGGCATACCTTTGTTGAAGGTTGTGCTTCAGGGCTGGTAACTCGGCATGTAAAAATCAACTACCAATCATTAGCAGACCGGAGTTCTGCTGTGGCGACCCCTAACCGGGAAAAGCAGAAAGACACAACAACAACACTCTTCACTGATTTGTCACAAAACTTTAGAAAACCACAAATTTTATGATGAACAGAAAAAAAATGAGGCAAAACTCTAGACATTCTGTGAAAATTTGGACAGTTAAGAACTATGCACACAAGACCTATCTCACTCACAGTCTCCTTTGCTTTCATTCACACATTCACTCACACAAGGTAGCTTTCTGTCTCTGTCGATCTCTCTCATACACGGTCTCCTCTGCTTTCATACATGTATTCACCCATGCAAGATCGCTGTCAATCTTTCTTGATCTCTCTCTCTCTCTCACACACACACAGTCTCCTCTGCTTTCACACACACACACACACACACACACACACACACACACACACACACACACACACACACACACACACACACACACACACACACACACACACACACACACACACACACACACACACACACACACACACACAGACTTCTGTGTGTGTTTCTCTCTCTCAATCTCTCTTACACGCATAGTCTCCTTTACTTTCATACAAGCATTCACTCACACACTTAGAGAGAAATATAAACAGACTCCTACACATACAAACAGACACACACATACACTTTTTTTCTGTTTATTTATTTATTTTACACTTGCTATACAGCAAAAGCTGTGCTTAGCGACTGTAAAATAATGGCTTAATCGATCTCACTTTCACTTGCATGCAGTCATACACTTACACACACACACAGACAAGCACACACTTTTTTTAAATTTTCATTTCATTTTCTGTACATTTTACGCTTTGTAAACAGCAGAAGTGAGTGTAAAATAATGGCGGCTGTTAGTTGTTTTCTCCAAGCTAGACGGCAGCTTGATATGCTGCCGTGAAGAGATGGACTCGTTTTTCAGCGGGCATTACTTGTACATTAATACCCTGCTGGAGGGCGTTTGTTGTTCAGAGTACTGATGTACAGTTTGCCCATTCTCTTTGGAACTGTATGGGTATCCTTCTTCCACACTGGTCTCACTTCTGCCTTCAGACACAGTAACACTGGGTGTAGCGATTCCAGTGATTAATGATACTTTCGTCTTCTATTCATGGAACACTATATCTGGTTTTCTCAGATCTACTTTTTGAACTGTTGGTAATGGGTGATCCCATGTGATATAAACTTCATCATTTTCTATAATGCTTTGTGGCTCATGTTTCCAGTGCTTTTCAATTACTTCAGTATTAGAATATTTGCACAATCCCTAGTGCGACAGTCTTGCCACATTATTATGCCTTTCAGTATACAGTCGTTGTACCATTAGTATGTCACAACCAGCAACGAGATGTTCAACTGTTTCCAGTTCCGTTTTACAAGACCTACATTTGTCTTGTTTCTCCCACATGTTCAATGGGCTTTTTAAACCAACATGTATGTAGTCCACTATCTTGGGCTGCCAATATTAACCTTTCATCTTTTAGTTTAAGTTCATAGCGTATGCCTAAAGCCATGCCGGCTGTGCCTCTAAGGAAAAAGGAAGTAGGACAAATCTAGAGCCACACAGACCTGTACGTTTACTTTCATGTAGTGGAAAAATAATGGAGAAGGCTATATTGGATAAATTATTGTCAAACCTGAATAGGTTGGGAGTTGAAACCATATAACAGCATGCATATGTTAAAACAGATCTATTACCACCTGTAACATGATGTTCTATAACAATACAATAACAACTATGAATCAGACCTCTCAACCAATTGTATTCCCTACTACTGGCTTGGCTGCTGTGCGTCTCCTATCTGTGCGGGTGGGACAACTAGGATTTTCTCTACCCTTCCTATGGGACCCAGCTATACCATATAAAAGAATTTTTGCCCTCCTGGAAGACCTGAACTATGTCCAGTAAATCCCATTACAAGACATTTGTCAGGGAGCAACTCGTATCAAACAGAAAGACTGCCTAAATTTTCTCTACCCTTCCTACGGGACCCAGTTATACCATATAAAAGAATTTTTGCCCTCCTGGAAGACCTGAACTGTATCCAGTAAATCCCATTACAAGACATTTGTCGGGGAGCAACTCATATCAAACAGAAAGACTGCCTAAATTTTCTCTACCCTTCCTACGGGACCCAGCTATACCATATAAAAGAATTTTTGCCCTCCTGGAAGACCTGAACTGTGTCCAGTAAATCCCATTACAAGACATTTGTTGGGGAGCAACTCATATCAAACAGAAAGACTGCCTAAGTATGTTGATGCTATATATTTGTCCCTGAATATTCCACCTGCGTCCCTAGCCTACCTACCTGCCCAGGACTAACAGCAGCCAGCAACAGTCCCCTATATCTTTCTGACCAGACCCTCATTCCTACTCTACTATTACTATCATTAGTATTCCTACCTTTTCTCCCTTAATTACTGCTGTATTTCTTACTTTTATTCCTATCTCTATCTTATTTTTTCCTACATATATCTGCTTCTATAACTTTGCCTTCTACGTGGCCCCCTTACACTTCTCGTTTTTCCTCCTCTGAATCTTTGCCTAACTTACTGGTTTTCTGCCTTCTACCTGGATCTGTACTCTAGTATATTCTCTATTCCTCTCCCCTGCCCAAACTACCCCCTATCTTAACCTGCCTACTATAGATCTGCTTATAACATACCCCAATACTTCTTACTATTTATACTACCAGTTTTACCTTACCTGCTGAAATTATACCTGGCTGATTGTTTACTCTCAGCAATTTTCTACTCCTTTGGCTTTACTCTTATCTCATTACCCTACAAGAACTCCTCCTATCTATTTCACTCCTTTACCTTACCAACGTTTAGCAGTTCTATCACCCCCCACTTCATCAGACCTCCCCACCTACTCCTGATACTCTTCTCTCATTGTTTATTTTTTCCCGCCTATCTCCCATACCTGTGCCCTTCCCCCTTACCACTCCCAACCCTCTCACGCAACCTTACAAATATCTCCCCTCATCCTAGGTCGCCATCTTTATTCCCTACCACTGGCTTGTCTGCTGTGCGTCTCCTATCTGTGCGGGTGGGACAACTAGGGTAAGCTACAGGCTGATTTATTGTCTTTGAAGTACTCCAGTATTGTGCATTTTTAGTGTGTTGTAAGGACGGGTTTGCAATAAGCTGTTTGCTTAAAGGACGCTACTCTGTTTACAGCATCAGATTGGGTCGGCGTTTTCGCTTCTCCGTGCCTTTTCAGTAATAAGGATTACAACACTGTTAGCGCTATTGTAGTGACTGTATATATATGCCTTAAAAACTATTTCGCAGGTGAAACCTCTCTAAAGGACACTACTCTGTTTACAGCATCAGATTGGGTCGGCGTTTTTGCTTCTCCGTGCCTTTTCAGTAATAAGGATTACAACACTGTTAGCGCTATTGTAGTGACTGTGTATATATGCCTTAAAAACTATTTCGCAGGTGAAACCTCTCTAAAGGACACTACTCTGTTTACAGCGTCAGATTGGGTCGGCGTTTTTGCTTCTCCGTGCCTTTTCAGTAATAAGGATTACAACACTGTTAGCGCTATTGTAGTGACTGTGTATATATGCCTTAAAAACTATTTCGCAGGTGAAACCTCTCTAAAGGACACTACTCTGTTTACAACGTCAGATTGGGTCGGCGTTTTTGCTTCTCCGTGCCTTTTCAGTAATAAGGATTACAACACTGTTAGCGCTATTGTAGTGACTGTGTATATATGCCTTAAAAACTATTTCGCAGGTGAAACCTCTCTGCTGACACTGTTGTCTACTTCTCATGTATGTGCTGTACACTGTTTTGTCTTGCGTCCTTTTATTTAATATTACATTTTACGAAACAGTAATACAAGTTGTGTTGCATGTTGCCTTTTATGAGAGATGCCTATGTTAATAGCGGCACCCTAAGTCAGCGTTTCTCATACTTCTATATTTGATTAAGACTAAAACAATAGTTTATTGTATATGTGCCTCTACTAAGTGTTTTTTACTTTATATTTCCTAGTTAATTCTAGTGTGCTTACACCTGCTGACTATTTGGCTACTTAAGTGCCTCAGTTTGTTTTACATTACTGCTTATTCTGTAAAGGCTCTGGCTTACTCTCTAGTTTTTGGCGCCTTTTGATATTTTTTATCCGCTGAACTCTGTCGATGATTACATTGTTATTTACCACTGGTCTTTATCAACAAATGCTTTATTCTGTGATTATTGTCTGACATTTTACAGAGCTTTTAGCCTTGTTGCAGTATTTAAAAGGGTCTACTACAGCGTTCTGCACTAGCGACCCTGGTGTCCATATAGCGCTCTATAACAGCGTTTAGCGACACTTAAATTTACACTCCAACACAGCATTTAATGCTCCTAACTAACTAATATGCTTTACTCTGTGATTACTGTCCTACATAGTACCGAGCGTTTAGCCTTGTTGTAATATTCACTTGATATTTCCTAGTTAATTCTAGTGTGCTTACACCTGCTGACTATTTGGCTACTTAAGTGCCTCAGTTTGTTTTACATTACTGCTTATTCTGTAAAGGCTCTGGCTTACTCTCTAGTTTTTGGCGCCTTTTGATATTTTTTATCCGCTGAACTCTGTCGATGATTACATTGTTATTTACCACTGGTCTTTATCAACAAATGGTTTATTCTGTGATTATTGTCTGACATTTTACAGAGCTTTTAGCCTTGTTGCAGTATTTAAAAGGGTCTACTACAGCGTTCTGCACTAACGACCCTGGTGTCCATATAGCGCTCTATAACAGCATTTAGCGACACTTAAATTTACACTCCAACACAGCATTTAATGCTCCTAACTAACTAATATGCTTTACTCTGTGATTACTGTCCTACATAGTACCGAGCGTTTAGCCTTGTAATATTCAAAGGGTCTACTACAGCATTCTGCACTATACACCTTGGTGTCCAAATAACGCTCTATAACAGCGTTTAGTGACACTTAAATAAGACTCCTATACAGCATATAGTGCTCCTAACTATCTAATATGATTTACATGAGAAGTGTGACCTAATTGCTTTTTTTAGCAAATGTGAAATTCATGTTTAAATTAGAAGTGTGTTAGTTCACCATTTTAATTCTTAACTTGTTGAAGTTTAAATATCCTTTCTTTTCTCTCTTCACTATCTCACTCTCTTTCCCAGATTTTCTCTACCCTTCCTACGGTACTCAGCTATACCATATAAAAGAATTTTTGCCCTCCTGGAAGACCTGAACTGTGTCCAGTAAATCCCATCACAAGACATTTGTTGGGGAGCAACTCATATCAAACAGAAAGACTGCCTAAGTATGCTGATGCTATATATTTGTCCCTAAATATTCCACCTGCGTGCCTAGCCTACCTACCTGCCCAGGACTAACAGCAGCCAGCAACAGTCCCTATATCTTTCTGACCAGACCCTCATTCCTACTCTACTATTACTATCATTAGTATTCCTACCTTTTCTCCCTTAATTACTGCTGTATTTCTTACTTTTATTCCTATCTCTATCTTATTTTTCCTACATATATCTGCTTCTATAACTTTGCCTTCTACGTGGCCCCTTACACTTCTCGTTTTCCTCCTCTGAATCTTTGCCTAACTTACTGGTTTTCTGCCTTCTACCTGGATCTGTACTCTAGTATATTCTCTATTCCTCTCCCCTGCCCAAACTACCCCCTATCTTAACCTGCCTACTATAGATCTGCTTATAACATACCCCAATACTTCTTACTATTTATACTACCAGTTTTACCTTACCTGCTGAAATTATACCTGGCTGATTGTTTACTCTCAGCAATTTTCTACTCCTTTGGCTTTACTCTTATCTCATTACCCTACAAGAACTCCTCCTATCTATTTCACTCCTTTACCTTACCAACGTTTAGCAGTTCTATCACCCCCCACTTCATCAGACCTCCCCACCTACTCCTGATACTCTTCTCTCATTGTTTATTTTTTCCTGCCTATCTCCCATACCTGTGCCCTTCCCCCTTACCACTCCCAACCCTCTCACCTCCCAATATCTCCCCTCATCCTAGGGCGCCATCTTTATTCCCTACCACTGGCTTGTCTGCTGTGCATCTCCTATCTGTGCAGGTGGGACAACTAGGGTAAGCTACAGGCTGATTTATTGTCTTTGAAGTACTCCAGTATTGTGCATTTTTAGTGTGTTGTAAGGACTGGTTTGCAATAAGCTGTTTGGTTAAAGGACGCTACTCTGTTTACAGCGTCAGATTGGGTCGGCGTTTTTGCTTCTCCGTGCCTTTTCAGTAATAAGGATTACAACACTGTTAGCGCTATTGTAGTGACTGTGTATATATGCCTTAAAAACTATTTCGCAGGTGAAACCTCTCTAAAGGACACTACTCTGTTTACAACGTCAGATTGGGTCGGCGTTTTTGCTTCTCCGTGCCTTTTCAGTAATAAGGATTACAACACTGTTAGCGCTATTGTAGTGACTGTGTATATATGCCTTAAAAACTATTTCGCAGGTGAAACCTCTCTGCTGACACTGTTGTCTACTTCTCATGTATGTGCTGTACACTGTTTTGTCTTGCGTCCTTTTATTTAATATTACATTTTACGAAACAGTAATACAAGTTGTGTTGCATGTTGCCTTTTATGAGAGATGCCTATGTTAATAGCGGCACCCTAAGTCAGTTCTTTTCATACTTCTATATTTGATTAAGACTAAAACAATAGTTTATTGTATATGTGCCTCTACTAAGTGTTTTTTACTTTATATTTCCTAGTTAATTCTAGTGTGCTTACACCTGCTGACTATTTGGCTACTTAAGTGCCTCAGTTTGTTTTACATTACTGCTTATTCTGTAAAGGCTCTGGCTTACTCTCTAGTTTTTGGCCTTTTGATATTTTTTATCCGCTGAACTCTGTCGATGATTACATTGTTATTTACCACTGGTCTTTATCAACAAATGCTTTATTCTGTGATTACTGTCTGACATTTTACAGAGCTTTTAGCCTTGTTGCAGTATTTAAAAGGGTCTACTACAGCGTTCTGCACTAGCGACCCTGGTGTCCATATAGCGCTCTATAACAGCGTTTAGCGACACTTAAATTTACACTCCAACACAGCATTTAATGCTCCTAACTAACTAATATGCTTTACTCTGTGATTACTGTCCTACATAGTACCGAGCGTTTAGCCTTGTAATATTCAAAGGGTCTACTACAGCATTCTGCACTATACACCTTGGTGTCCAAATAACGCTCTATAACAGCGTTTAGTGACACTTAAATAAGACTCCTATACAGCATATAGTGCTCCTAACTATCTAATATGATTTACATGAGAAGTGTGACCTAATTGCTTTTTTAGCAAATGTGAAATTCATGTTTAAATTAGAAGTGTGTTAGTTCACCATTTTAATTCTTAACTTGTTGAAGTTTAAATATCCTTTCTTTTCTCTCTTCACTATCTCACTCTCTTTCCCAGATTTTCTCTACCCTTCCTACGGTACCCAGCTATACCATATAAAAGAATTTTTGCCCTCCTGGAAGACCTGAACTGTGTCCAGTAAATCCCATCACAAGACATTTGTTGGGGAGCAACTCATATCAAACAGAAAGACTGCCTAAGTATGCTGATGCTATATATTTGTCCCTAAATATTCCACCTGCGTGCCTAGCCTACCTACCTGCCCAGGACTAACAGCAGCCAGCAACAGTCCCCTATATCTTTCTGACCAGACCCTCATTCCTACTCTACTATTACTATCATTAGTATTCCTACCTTTTCTCCCTTAATTACTGCTGTATTTCTTACTTTTATTCCTATCTCTATCTTATTTTTCCTACATATATCTGCTTCTATAACTTTGCGTTCTACGTGGCCGCCTTACACTTCTCGTTTTTCCTCCTCTGAATCTTTGCCTAACTTACTGGTTTTCTGCCTTCTACCTGGATCTGTACTCTAGTATATTCTCTATTCCTCTCCCCTGCCCAAACTACCCCCTATCTTAACCTGCCTACTATAGATCTGCTTATAACATACCCCAATACTTCTTACTATTTATACTACCAGTTTTACCTTACCTGCTGAAATTATACCTGGCTGATTGTTTACTCTCAGCAATTTTCTACTCCTTTGGCTTTACTCTTATCTCATTACCCTACAAGAACTCCTCCTATCTATTTCACTCCTTTACCTTACCAACGTTTAGCAGTTCTATCACCCCCCACTTCATCAGACCTCCCCACCTACTCCTGATACTCTTCTCTCATTGTTTATTTTTTCCTGCCTATCTCCCATACCTGTGCCCTTCCCCCTTACCACTCCCAACCCTCTCACCTCCCAATATCTCCCCTCATCCTAGGGTGCCATCTTTATTCCCTACCACTGGCTTGTCTGCTGTGCATCTCCTATCTGTGCGGGTGGGACAACTAGGGTAAGCTACAGGCTGATTTATTGTCTTTGAAGTACTCCAGTATTGTGCATTTTTAGTGTGTTGTAAGGACTGGTTTGCAATAAGCTGTTTGGTTAAAGGACGCTACTCTGTTTACAGCGTCAGATTGGGTCGGCGTTTTTGCTTCTCCGTGCCTTTTCAGTAATAAGGATTACAACACTGTTAGCGCTATTGTAGTGACTGTGTATATATGCCTTAAAAACTATTTCGCAGGTGAAACCTCTCTGCTGACACTGTTGTCTACTTCTCATGTATGTGCTGTACACTGTTTTGTCTTGCGTCCTTTTATTTAATATTACATTTTACGAAACAGTAATACAAGTTGTGTTGCATGTTGCCTTTTATGAGAGATGCCTATGTTAATAGCGGCACCCTAAGTCAGCGTTTCTCATACTTCTATATTTGATTAAGACTAAAACAATAGTTTATTGTATATGTGCCTCTACTAAGTGTTTTTTACTTTATATTTCCTAGTTAATTCTAATGTGCTTACACCTGCTGACTATTTGGCTACTTAAGTGCCTCAGTTTGTTTTACATTACTGCTTATTCTGTAAAGGCTCTGGCTTACTCTCTAGTTTTGGCCTTTTGATATTTTTTATCCGCTGAACTCTGTCGATGATTACATTGTTATTTACCACTGGTCTTTATCAACAAATGCTTTATTCTGTGATTATTGTCTGACATTTTACAGAGCTTTTAACCTTGTTGCAGTATTTAAAAGGGTCTACTACAGCGTTCTGCACTAGCGACCCTGGTGTCCATATAGCGCTCTATAACAGCGTTTAGCGACACTTAAATTTACACTCCAACACAGCATTTAATGCTCCTAACTAACTAATATGCTTTACTCTGTGATTACTGTCCTACATAGTACCGAGCATTTAGCCTTGTTGTAATATGCACTTGATATTTCCTAGTTAATTCTAGTGTGCTTACACCTGCTGACTATTTGGCTACTTAAGTGCCTCAGTTTGTTTTACATTACTGCTTATTCTGTAAAGGCTCTGGCTTACTCTCTAGTTTTTGGCGCCTTTTGATATTTTTTATCCGCTGAACTCTGTCGATGATTACATTGTTATTTACCACTGGTCTTTATCAACAAATGCTTTATTCTGTGATTATTGTCTGACATTTTACAGAGCTTTTAGCCTTGTTGCAGTATTTAAAAGGGTCTACTACAGCGTTCTGCACTAACGACCCTGGTGTCCATATAGCGCTCTATAACAGCATTTAGCGACACTTAAATTTACACTCCAACACAGCATTTAATGCTCCTAACTAACTAATATGCTTTACTCTGTGATTACTGTCCTACATAGTACCGAGCGTTTAGCCTTGTTATAATATTCACTTGATATTTCCTAGTTAATTCTAGTGTGCTTACACCTGCTGACTATTTGGCTACTTAAGTGCCTCAGTTTGTTTTACATTACTGCTTATTCTGTAAAGGCTCTGGCTTACTCTCTAGTTTTTGGCGCCTTTTGATATTTTTTATCCGCTGAACTCTGTCGATGATTACATTGTTATTTACCACTGGTCTTTATCAACAAATGCTTTATTCTGTGATTATTGTCTGACATTTTACAGAGCTTTTAGCCTTGTTGCAGTATTTAAAAGGGTCTACTACAGCGTTCTGCACTAACGACCCTGGTGTCCATATAGCGCTCTATAACAGCATTTAGCGACACTTAAATTTACACTCCAACACAGCATTTAATGCTCCTAACTAACTAATATGCTTTACTCTGTGATTACTGTCCTACATAGTACTGAGCGTTTAGCCTTGTTGTAATATTCAAAGGGTCTACTACAGCATTCTGCACTATACACCTTGGTGTCCAAATAACGCTCTATAACAGCATTTAGTGACACTTAAATAAGACTCCTATACAGCATATAGTGTTCCTAACTATCTAATATGATTTACATGAGAAGTGTGACCTAATTGCTTTTCTTAGCAAATGTGAAATTCATGTTTAAATTAGAAGTGTGTTAGTTAACCATTTTAATTCTTAGCTTGTTGAAGTTTAAATATCCTTTCTTTTCTCTCTTCACTATCTCACTCTCTTTCCCAGATTTTCTCTACCCTTCCTACGGGACCCAGCTATACCATATAAAAGAATTTTTGCCCTCCTGGAAGACCTGAACTGTGTCCAGTAAATCCCATTACAAGATATTTGTTGGGGAGCAACTCATATCAAACAGAAAGACTGCCTGAGTATGCTGATGCTATATATTTGTCCCTGAATATTCCACCTGCGTGCCTAGCCTACCTACCTGCCCAGGACTAACAGCAGCCAGCAACAGTCCCCTATATCTTTCTGACCAGACCCTCATTCCTACTCTACTATTACTATCATTAGTATTCCTACCTTTTCTCCCTTAATTACTGCTGTATTTCTTACTTTTATTCCTATCTCTATCTTATTTTTTCCTACATATATCTGCTTCTATAACTTTGCCTTCTACGTGGCCCCCTTACACTTCTCGTTTTTCCTCCTCTGAATCTTTGCCTAACTTACTGGTTTTCTGCCTTCTACCTGGATCTGTACTCTAGTATATTCTCTATTCCTCTCCCCTGCCCAAACTACCCCCTATCTTAAGCTGCCTACTATAGATCTGCTTATAACATACCCCCAATACTTCTTACTATTTATACTACCAGTTTTACCTTACCTGCTGAAATTATACCTGGTTGATTGTTTACTCTCAGCAATTTTCTACTCCTTTGGCTTTACTCTTATCTCATTACCCTACAAGAACTCCTCCTATCTATTTCACTCCTTTACCTTACCAACATTTAGCAGTTCTATCACCCCCCACTTCATCAGACCTCCCCACCTACTCCTGATACTCTTCTCTCATTGTTTATTTTTTCCCACCTATCTCCCATACCTGTGCCCTTCCCCCTTACCACTCCCAACCCTCTCACCTCCCAATATCTCCCCTCATCCTAGGTCGCCATCTTTATTCCCTACCACTGGCTTGTCTGCTGTGCATCTCCTATCTGTGCGGGTGGGACAACTAGGGTAAGCTACAGGCTGATTTATTGTCTTTGAAGTACTCCAGTATTGTGCATTTTTAGTGTGTTGTAAGGACTGGTTTGCAATAAGCTGTTTGCTTAAAGGACGCTACTTTGTTTACAGCGTCAGATTGGGTCGGCGTTTTTGCTTCTCCATGCCTTTTCAGTAATAAGGATTACAACACTGTTAGCGCTATTGTAGTGACTGTATATATATATATGCCTTAAAAACTATTTCGCAGGTGAAACCTCTCTAAAGGACACTACTCTGTTTACAGCGTCAGATTGGGTCGGCGTTTTTGCTTCTCTGTGCCTTTTCAGTAATAAGGATTACAACACTATTAGCGCTATTGTAGTGACTGTGTATATATGCCTTAAAAACTATTTCGCAGGTGAAACCTCTCTGCTGACACTGTTGTCTACTTCTCATGTATGTGCTGTACACTGTTTTGTCTTGCGTCCTTTTATTTAATATTACATTTTACGAAACAGTAATACAAGTTGTGTTGCATGTTGCCTTTTATGAGAGATGCCTATGTTAATAGCGGCACCCTAAGTCAGTGTTTCTCATACTTCTATATTTGATTAAGACTAAAACAATAGTTTATTGTATATGTGCCTCTACTAAGTGTTTTTTACTTTATATTTCCTAGTTAATTCTAGTGTGCTTACACCTGCTGACTATTTGGCTACTTAAGTGCCTCAGTTTGTTTTACATTACTGCTTATTCTGTAAAGGCTCTGGCTTACTCTCTAGTTTTTGGCGCCTTTTGATATTTTTTATCCGCTGAACTCTGTCGATGATTACATTGTTATTTACCACTGGTCTTTATCAACAAATGCTTTATTCTGTGATTAATGTCTGACATTTTACAGAGCTTTTAGCCTTGTTGCAGTATTTAAAAGGGTCTACTACAGCGTTCTGCACTAACGACCCTGGTGTCCATATAGCGCTCTATAACAGCATTTAGCGACACTTAAATTTACACTCCAATGCAGCATTTAATGCTCCTAACTAACTAATATGCTTTACTCTGTGATTACTGTCCTACATAGTACCGAGCGTTTAGCCTTGTTGTAATATTCAAAGGGTCTACTACAGCATTCTGCACTATACACCTTGGTGTCCAAATAACGCTCTATAACAGCATTTAGTGACACTTAAATAAGACTCCTATACAGCATATAGTGTTCCTAACTATCTAATATGATTTACATGAGAAGTGTGACCTAATTGCTTTTCTTAGCAAATGTGAAATTCATGTTTAAATTAGAAGTGTGTTAGTTAACCATTTTAATTCTTAGCTTGTTGAAGTTTAAATATCCTTTCTTTTCTCTCTTCACTATCTCACTCTCTTTCCCAGATTTTCTCTACCCTTCCTATGGGACCCAGCTATACCATATAAAAGAATTTTTGCCCTCCTGGAAGACCTGAACTGTGTCCAGTAAATCCCATTACAAGACATTTGTTGGGGAGCAACTCATATCAAACAGAAAGACTGCCTAAGTATGCTGATGCTATATATTTGTCCCTGAATATTCCACCTGCGTGCCTAGCCTACCTACCTGCCCAGGACTAACAGCAGCCTGCAACAGTCCCCTATATCTTTCTGACCAGACCCTCATTCCTACTCTACTATTACTATCATTAGTATTCCTACCTTTTCTCCCTTAATTACTGCTGTATTTCTTACTTTTATTCCTATCTCTATCTTATTTTTTCCTACATATATCTGCTTCTATAACTTTGCCTTCTACGTGGCCCCCTTACACTTCTCATTTTTCCTCCTCTGAATCTTTGCCTAACTTACTGGTTTTCTGCCTTCTACCTGGATCTGTACTCTAGTATATTCTCTATTCCTCTCCCCTGCCCAAACTACCCCCTATCTTAACCTGCCTACTATAGATCTGCTTATAACATACCCCCAATACTTCTTACTATTTATACTACCAGTTTTACCTTACCTGCTGAAATTATACCTGGCTGATTGTTTACTCTCAGCAATTTTCTACTCCTTTGGCTTTACTCTTATCGCATTACCCTACAAGAACTCCTCCTATCTATTTCACTCCTTTACCTTACCAACTTTTAGCAGTTCTATCACCCCCCACTTCATCAGACCTCCCCACCTACTCCTGATACTCTTCTCTCATTGTTTATTTTTTCCCACCTATCTCCCATACCTGTGCCCTTCCCCCTTACCACTCCCAACCCTCTCACCTCCCAATATCTCCCCTCATCCTAGGTCGCCATCTTTATTCCCTACCACTGGCTTGTCTGCTGTGCATCTCCTATCTGTGCGGGTGGGACAACTAGGGTAAGCTACAGGCTGATTTATTGTCTTTGAAGTACTCCAGTATTGTGCATTTTTAGTGTGTTGTAAGGACTGGTTTGCAATAAGCTGTTTGCTTAAAGGACGCTACTCTGTTTACAGCGTCAGATTGGGTCGGCGTTTTTGCTTCTCCATGCCTTTTCAGTAATAAGGATTACAACACTGTTAGCGCTATTGTAGTGACTGTATATATATATATATATATATATATGCCTTAAAAACTATTTCGCAGGTGAAACCTCTCTAAAGGACACTACTCTGTTTACAGCGTCAGATTGGGTCGGCGTTTTTGCTTCTCCGTGCCTTTTCAGTAATAAGGATTACAACACTGTTAGCGCTATTGTAGTGACTGTGTATATATGCCTTAAAAACTATTTCGCAGGTGAAACCTCTCTGCTGACACTGTTGTCTACTTCTCATGTATGTGCTGTACACTGTTTTGTCTTGCGTCCTTTTATTTAATATTACATTTTACGAAACAGTAATACAAGTTGTGTTGCATGTTGCCTTTTATGAGAGATGCCTATGTTAATAGCGGCACCCTAAGTCAGCGTTTCTCATACTTCTATATTTGATTAAGACTAAAACAATAGTTTATTGTATATGTGCCTCTACTAAGTGTTTTTTACTTTATATTTCCTAGTTAATTCTAGTGTGCTTACACCTGCTGACTATTTGGCTACTTAAGTGCCTCAGTTTGTTTTACATTACTGCTTATTCTGTAAAGGCTCTGGCTTACTCTCTAGTTTTTGGCACCTTTTGATATTTTTTATCCGCTGAACTCTGTCGATGATTACATTGTTATTTACCACTGGTCTTTATCAACAAATGCTTTATTCTGTGATTATTGTCTGACATTTTACAGAGCTTTTAGCCTTGTTGCAGTATTTAAAAGGGTCTACTACAGAGTTCTGCACTAGCGACCCTGGTGTCCATATAGCGCTCTATAACAGCGTTTAGCGACACTTAAATTTACACTCCAACACAGCATTTAATGCTCCTAACTAACTAATATGCTTTACTCTGTGATTACTGTCCTACATAGTACCGAGCGTTTAGCCTTGTTGTAATATTCACTTGATATTTCCTAGTTAATTCTAGTGTGCTTACACCTGCTGACTATTTGGCTACTTAAGTGCCTCAGTTTGTTTTACATTACTGCTTATTCTGTAAAGGCTCTGGCTTACTCTCTAGTTTTGCCTTTTGATATTTTTTATCCGCTGAACTCTGTCGATGATTACATTGTTATTTACCACTGGTCTTTATCAACAAATGCTTTATTCTGTGATTATTGTCTGACATTTTACAGAGCTTTTAGCCTTGTTGCAGTATTTAAAAGGGTCTACTACAGCGTTCTGCACTAACGACCCTGGTGTCCATATAGCGCTCTATAACAGCATTTAGCGACACTTAAATTTACACTCCAACACAGCATTTAATGCTCCTAACTAACTAATATGCTTTACTCTGTGATTACAGTCCTACATAGTACCGAGCGTTTAGCCTTGTTGTAATATTCACTTGATATTTCCTAGTTAATTCTAGTGGGCTTACACCTGCTGACTATTTGGCTACTTAAGTGCCTCAATTTGTTTTACATTACTGCTTATTCTGTAAAGGCTCTGGCTTACTCTCTAGTTTTTGGCGCCTTTTGATATTTTTTATCCGCTGAACTCTGTCGATGATTACATTGTTATTTACCACTGGTCTTTATCAACAAATGCTTTATTCTGTGATTATTGTCTGACATTTTACAGAGCTTTTAGCCTTGTTGCAGTATTTAAAAGGGTCTACTACAGCGTTCTGCACTAACGAACCTGGTGTCCATATAGCGCTCTATAACAGCATTTAGCGACACTTAAATTTACACTCCAACACAGCATTTAATGCTCCTAACTAACTAATATGCTTTACTCTGTGATTACTGTCCTACATAGTACCGAGCGTTTAGCCTTGTTGTAATATTCAAAGGGTCTACTACAGCATTCTGCACTATACACCTTGGTGTCCAAATAACGCTCTATAACAGCATTTAGTGACACTTAAATAAGACTCCTATACAGCATATAGTGCTCCTAACTATCTAATATGATTTACATGAGAAGTGTGACCTAATTGCTTTTTTTAGCAAATGTGAAATTCATGTTTAAATTAGAAGTGTGTTAGTTAACCATTTTAATTCTTAGCTTGTTGAAGTTTAAATATCCTTTCTTTTCTCTCTTCACTATCTCACTCTCTTTCCCAGATTTTCTCTACCCTTCCTACGGGACCCAGCTATACCATATAAAAGAATTTTTGCCCTCCTGGAAGACCTGAACTGTGTCCAGTAAATCCCATTACAAGACATTTGTTGGGGAGCAACTCATATCAAACAGAAAGACTGCCTAAGTATGCTGATGCTATATATTTGTCCCTGAATATTCCACCTGCGTGCCTAGCCTACCTACCTGCCCAGGACTAACAGCAGCCAGCAACAGTCCCCTATATCTTTCTGACCAGACCCTCATTCCTACTCTACTATTACTATCATTAGTATTCCTACCTTTTCTCCCTTAATTACTGCTGTATTTCTTACTTTTATTCCTATCTCTATCTTATTTTTTCCTACATATATCTGCTTCTATAACTTTGCCTTCTACGTGGCCCCCTTACACTTCTCGTTTTTCCTCCTCTGAATCTTTGCCTAACTTACTGGTTTTCTGCCTTCTACCTGGATCTGTACTCTAGTATATTCTCTATTCCTCTCCCCTGCCCAAACTACCCCCTATCTTAACCTGCCTACTATAGATCTGCTTATAACATACCCCCAATAATTCTTACTATTTATACTACCAGTTTTACCTTACCTGCTGAAATTATACCTGGCTGATTGTTTACTCTCAGCAATTTTCTACTCCTTTGGCTCTACCCACTCCGTTCGCCCTTCGGGCTCACTCCGCTCCCCTCCCTGCCCCCAAATCCCACCCGCCCCTAGGACCTCTACATTTATCCCCACATAACCACACCCACCACACTCCCTAGCCAATCAGAACGTATTCTTCTTTCCACCCACTCCATAGTAGTCTCCTCCCTCACCCACCCTTTCCCTCTCTGAACGCATACCTATTACATACAATCCCCACTCATCTCAACATGTCCTACACTCACCTTCCTCTCCTACCACTAACTCTTTTAACTATTCTTACCTCTACCTACCTCATAACCTACTATGAGCAACCTTTAAATCCTACCTTTTGTACTCCACACAAACACACCCTAGCTACCCCCCCAACTACACTCACAACTCATCTCAGTCCCATATACAGCAACTCATATCTTGAACCTAAATATCATTGTCTCTCACACATCAAATACCTTATTCTTCAACTCACAAAACACTTGTACTGCATCAAACCCTCACAACTAACTAACCTTATTCAAGGTTTATCATTAATTGATGGGGACATCCACTCCAACCCAGGCCCAAACACAGACATACCATCCCCTAATTCCCAACAATTGAAACCTATGTCTACACCACAAACTAAACCTCCCAAATCTCTCACAATAGCTCATCTTAACATCCGTAGCATATGTAACAAACTTCCTGCTCTTCATGTCCTACTAGAAGTCCAACAGTTTGACATTCTCTGTCTTACTGAAACCTGGCTCAAACCCACAATAAAGGATACCGAAATTATCCCCCCTGGCTATAACATCCTAAGACAAGACCGTCTTAATAAAAAAGGGGGAGGAGTAGCTATACTCTTCAAAACTGGACTGGAAGTAAGTAAATCAGCTCTTACCCTACCACATGACTCTAATGCTGAAGTGATCATTTCCAAACTCTCCCTTAACCCACACAAAACTATTAATATTATCTGCACTTATCTTCCCCCAGGCAACAATCCCCTCATATTAGAAGACCTACTTAACTGGTTTTCAATTAATCTCCTTCAAGAAACAATACTACTAGGCGACTTTAATATTGATTGGAACATGTGCAAACAAACTAATCCATCTACCATTATTAACCTGCATGGATTCCATCAAACCATTAACTCCACAACTAGAACAAATAAAAACAATAACAAAGAAACCATACTTGACCGGATCTTGACTAATAGTCCCCAACAAAAGTATTCAACAGGTACCATCCCAGATGACCTTAGTGATCACTCTCTGACATACATCATTAGGCACAAAACTCATCTAACTACACCTCCCCTAATTCGCTTATCTCGCAGACAAAAACATTTCAACCTTCATCAGTTTCAAAATTAACTTAACTTAGTTAACTGGTCATCTCTAAAAACTCTCCCAATAGATGACGCTATTAACCACTTTAATAATACCTTTCTTACTATTCTCGATCATCATGCCCCCATGCGTTCTATACGCATGAAATCTAAGACAGCTCAATGGCTTACAACCAACACCAAACAACTTATCCTTAGTAGGAATAAAGCCTGGACTAAATGGCGAACCACTAAAGACTCTTTTGATCACCTTAGCTTCAAACAAAAAAGGAACATGACTAAGCTTGCTATCATACAAGATAAAAAGAACTTTTACACCCAGCTACAGCAATCCTCCCACCACCAACCACAAAAATTTTGGAAATCAATTAACTCACTACTATCCCCTGGCAAGGTCGAAACTCCCAACCCACTAGGCTCCTGCCCTGACTCTCCCCTACAAACAGCTAACACATTCAGTAACTTCTTTACTTTAACCATACTTAAACTGGCCAACCAACAAAGCCCCGACCCCTCTTTACTAGGTAACCCTAGCTGCACTACACCACTATTTCAACTTAAACCCACACCCACTTCCTATATTCTAAATTTACTTCAGAAACTCAAACCCTCAACCCCCTCAGCTGACAAATTGCCAGCTGAATATCTCCAGCTAGGTGCTAAAGCTATTGCCTACCCTATCTCTATTCTAATCAACAGAACCATAAAAGAAAGTACTATACCCTCACTCTGGAAAATCTCCCACATCATCCCTCTCTTCAAAGGGGGCGATTCATTTGAGTACTCTAACTACCGCCCTATAGCACTGCTATCTCCTATTGCTAAAATAATGGAGAAATGTATCCACAAACAGCTTTTAAATCACCTCCTATCTAATAATCTAGCTAACTGCCAATATGGCTTTCGTCCTTACCATAGCACCACCACAGCCTTATTATCCTTCATAGACTCCATTAATATAAACCGGAATAACAATCTTCTTTCATCAGCATTCTTTGTAGACCTGTCAAAAGCCTTTGACATGGTGAATCACCAACTCCTCCTACATTGTTTAAAATCTCTCTCTCTCAATAATCTTGCCTTAAGCTGGTTTACTTCCTATCTTCAGAATCGGAAACAAGCTGTTTTATGGAACAACAATCTTTCTGAACTTCTCCCCACCACATTAGGAGTACCTCAGGGCTCCATCTTAGGTCCTCTTTTATTTTCCATCTTTATTAATGACCTGTATCTTGCCATCCCACTAACTACTTGCATTCAGTACGCCGATGACACCACCATCATCTGCTCTGCCACAACCCAAGCTGACCTCCACTCCCTTACCCAAAAAACTTTTACCACCATAGAACAATGGTTCTCCAATCACTGTCTTCTCTTAAACCCTAAGAAAACTAAACTTCTCCTCTTCTCACCCACACACCTGTCTCCCCCTATTAGTTTCACACTTACTTCTAACAATGGCACCCTTATCTCTCCTGACCAAACAACCAAACTTTTAGGAGTTACTATTGACAACCTACTTAAATTTGATTTTCATATCAACTCTATCATAAAAGCAACTGACAGAAAATTAGGTTCTCTCTACAGAATCAAATCTTTCTTAACTCCTGATGCAAGAACTACCATAGCTAGAACATATCTTATCTCTACTCTACTATATGCATCCCCCATATATACTAATCTTTCTAAACATAACGTCAATAGGCTTACAACTGTCTACAACAACATTGCCAAATTTGCCACTGCCTCTCCATATAAAACACATCACTGCCTGAACCTCCTTAACCTAGGGTGGCTGGAGTTACCTCACCTAATTCAATACTATCAGCTTACAATTGCCCATAAAGCCCTTCACCAACCAGAAAATATACCAATGCTCTCCACCCTGATAGAACCCTATAACAACCTAAAAACCCTACGCTCTTCCAATAAAATACTTATTCAAACTTCTCTATCAAATAATATGGCAGGTGGCTCTATATTTTCCAACTCAGTTGGTAAAGTTTGGAATCAACTTCCTCCAGACCTTATAGCCCAAACTTCCATCACACTATTTAAAACTAAACTGAAACATTTTCTAACCAATCACTGGCTTTGCTCTTGCAATAACCCTAGCTGATCACTTACCTCCTACCTTCTCCTGCATCCTTTGCACTGTCTCCCAACTCTATTTCTCCTTTTTATTTTTCATTTCTACCTGAGAAATTGACTCTCTCAACTACAAACTATAATTTTCTAGTAACTCTATTTTTAGCTTTTAAACTATTTAATTACTTCTGTCTCATATTTTACATACCTGTACTGAAGAATATTTGATAGTCTCTGTATTCACCTTTTTTGAACTTCCTGAAATGATGGCCTAAATGCTTGTTTTAGTTGTGTCTTAAATTCCCTATGTATTTTGAATGTACTTTTTTGTTATTATGCATTAGATAGTGGAGCTTTTCTCCTCGGGCCTCCGCTGAAAATGGACATGTATCCAGTTGGACTAGCCCGGTTAACAAATGTAAAATAAATAAAAATAAATAAAAAATTGTGGACAAATTTCAACAGAATCAGGGACAAGTCAAGAAAAAATCAGGGACAATCAGGGACACTTTTAAAATATTAGTGCTGTTAACTTGAAACATTGACAGAATCAGAGCATAGGAATTAATACACATTTACTAAAGTAAAAATAGTTTATAACTCTCAATTATTGTCATTATTCTTCAAGTGTAATTCACCACCTTTCCTCCAAAAGTCACTAGTTTTAGGAGGGATTTAAAGGGACAGAGTTAAAATTTGAGTCAAAATCAGGGACGTTCCTGAAAATCAGGGACAGTTGAGACGTATGTATGAATGAAAACTTGTGCTGTGATGCACTTTATATAGTTTTAACTTCAGCGTTTGATAAAGTCATACACAAAAAACTGATAAATTTGAACACCTAGGTACTGATGTACTCTTGATAAGATGGATAGCTGCATGGCTTACAAATAGGACATGGCAAGTATAATACAATTGGACAAGTAAAATTCAAAGTTACAGTCAGGGTGTCTCACAGGGTTTTATCCTAGGCTCCTTCTTGTTTAGTTTATATTTTTCAGATCTGTATTTATCATACGATGTGTTCTATAGTCTGTATGCAGTTGACTTGAAATGGGTAAACTCATTACATGTGTTACAGACAGCCTTAGGGCACGTCTGCAAAAGAACTTGTCTAAATTGATCATCTGGGCACAGGAGAATAAGATGCTGATAAATACATAAAAACCTAGGCACATGAGGTTTGGGAGACATACATTGAAAGGTGAATACTTAATAAAGCACGCAGTGATTGAAACTGATTCTTTTAAGGACCCGAGTATATGGCTATATGTCCAGCTTTGAGTTTTTCAAATGATATCAAGCAATAGGTTAATAATAGTTATAGAACTAAAGGTTGTATAAAAAGATGTATAAAGTCTAGGAAATCAAACATGATGAAGTCATTGTTTGTTAGTGATATTAGACCCAAACTTGAGTATGGAATAACAATATGGAAACCTTATAAGAAAACATGAATGTGCAAACTGGAAAGAGTATAGCTTAAGTATATCAAGGGCATCCATGTATATGAAAATTTCAGTTATTATGTAAGACTCAAATATCTGAGTTTATACAGTGTATCTTATGCATATTTAAGCAGAAACCTTGTCTGTGTATGTAGGGCATTTAGAGGCAACTAGCATTGGGAATGTTTGAGATTATCAAAACGTATTAGTGAATTATCAGAAAATCTAAATGGGGAACCTAGGGGTCCGAATAGAGAGAGATGATAAATCAGCAAGCAATGGAGAGTAGTATTGCTGGAACTGATTTCATCCTCAAGTCTTGTTGAGTACCTTCATGTAGTAGATGCTGTTTTTCACAAAATCTCACCAAAACGATACTGATATATAGACTATATTTTATACAGCATATATCATGGACAGAAGTAGGTTACAAAATAAACAAAAAAGATAGCTGGGTGCACAAGACCTAGCATAAAAAAGTGCCCAATCCTGGTAGGCGCACTGGTGCCAGGACTGGAAATAATGACAGTGTAGATTCCTCAAGACACAGAAACATTCATATAATGGGGCTAGGCCAGGCCAAGATGCCCCCCCCCCCATTGTAGAAGGAAGTAGCAGTCCACAAAAACTGATAGGCCAAAAAGAGCCATACAGACGACAGAGTGGACTATTGAGGATAGGAAAGAAATTATGTATTGTTACTACTGTGCAAGAAGCCCAGAATTTCCAGACAGAAGATATACAAAAATATTAAGAGAGAAATTAGAGAAAAGAAAAATACTTCCACAAGAAAAACTCTCAGTAGCTTCAAATGCAAATTTGTGTTCATTAGTACAACAGATCCATGAAAAACACTATATAGACCAAGAAACCTTGGGCCGTTTAGAAAAAGAAGTGACTGAGGAAGTGCAAAAATATAAAGAATGAAATGTAGAGACTTTTGAAAGGTATAAACAATAAATATCGACACGAGGAAGAAAGAGATATCTGATATGGAGCAATATTTATGCAAAGTAGAAAGCCAAATTAATTAACACAAAAAAGGCAGCCCCAAAGATATTTGAAGAGAAATACAGCCAAAGGCATCCAGATATAGAAAATTTCACAGTAAAAAAAAATCAGAAAGAGGGAACATAGAACAGAAGATTAGTGGGGTAGAAGTTAAAAGTAGTAGCTGAAGTTATGGAACACTTGTGAAGTGAAGGATTTAGTGTAGAAAGCCTTAACACAGATTGTATCACAGCATGATGGAATAATGAGTCTGCAAAGTAAGGAGAAACAGGAGGAGCTGGAGACATCTGAAGATGAAATATGAACATGGGAAAGAAAAAGAGATTTAATATGGTGCAATATTAATGCAAAGGAGAAAGCAAAACTAAATACAAAAAGAGCAACACCAAAGATATTTGAAGAGAAATACAGGTAAAGGCATCTGGACATGGACAATTTTACAATACAAGAAATAAGAAAACAAAGAAGAAAAGTAGAAAAGGAGATTAGCAATGGAGACGTTAAATAGCTAGAAACTGAGGTTAGGATGACATGTGAAGTGAAGGATTTAGTGTAGAAAATTTAACTCAGATAACATCACAGCAGGATAGAGCAATGGACACCCAAATTAAGGTGAAACCAGTGGTGTGGGAAACATCTGATTGGTTGTCATATGAAGATACTTTAGAGCCTTTCACAGAAAGTACAAAGGTTCGGTTGAAGTTGGACAGCAAGGGGAGGAGTGATAGGCCAGTGAATTCCCATATGAAAGAGCAATGAAAGACAAAGGATGAAACTGAAGAGAATGTGACACAGGAAGATGCTCTGGAACTTTCTATAGAATGCTTGCAGGAAATGGAGAACAAAGATGTGCCCTCAGTTTAGAAGAAAATGGTCTAAGAGAAGAGTTGCTTGATTTAATATTAATCTTCTTCTTCTTTCCTCCCATTAGGAGTCGCCACAGTGGATCATCTGTTTCCATTTCTTCCTGTCCTCTGTATCTTGCTCTGTCACACCAACCACCTGCATGTCCTCTCTCACCACATCCATAAACCTTATCTTAGGCCTTCCTCTTTTCCTGTTACCTGGCAGCTTCATCCTTAGCATCTTTTTCCCAATATACTCTGCATCCCTCCTCAGCACATGTCCAAGCCAACGTAATCTTGCCTCTCTGGCTTTGTCTCCAAACCTTCCAACCTGGGCTGACCCTCTAATCTACTTATTCCTAATCCTGTCCACCCTCGTCACAGCCAGTGCAAATTTTAACACCTTTAACTCTGCCATGTCAAGCTCTGACTCCTGCCTTTTTTGTCAATGCCACTGTTTCCTACCCATGTAACATAGCTGGTCTCACTACCCTCTTGTAGACCTTTCCTTTCACTCTTACTGGTACTCGTCTGTCACACATCACTTCTGACACACATCTCCACCCACTACATCCTGCATGATTTAATATTAATGGACATACATATTAAGATCAGTGAAAGAAATAGACTATGAAGTTCAATACAACCCAAAATGTTAGAAGCTTGATAAAACAATTGAACACAGTAATTAGGACTGCCCATAGAGATTAATGTGATATAACAGAAGTAAATAGGATATATTAATGTGCAGCTAAATTAATAACAGGTAAGGTTTTACCACAAGAACACAGGGAAGTAAGGGAAAGGAAGGGGAAAAATTGAATGCCATCATGGAAGTATCAAATAGAGAAAACTGTGAACCAATTAAGACAAGAAGTATTACTGTTAAAAGAGTATAACAGATCAACAAAAATACTCAGAAAGATAGACGTGATAAAAAGAACACCGTATTGTAACAGATCAGAATCTATTGTGCACTATCACAGATAAACTAAACATATCAGTACAGACAGAAAAAAATAGAATATATGTAGATAAATATAAAGAAAAAGTAAAAAATAAGCAATTTATTGTTGACCCAAAAATGGTTTATAGAGAAATGGGAAACAACGCAAAAGGAAATGAAATACCACCAATAAAAGAAGAAATTGATACATTTTGGAGAAATATCTATGGAGATCCTGTGGAACATAACAAAGATACTAATGGATAGAAGACGTAAAAGAAAGAATAAGAAGTTCAAATGTACAGGATATAACATGGGATGAAGAAACGGCTAGAGAGGTTGAAACAAAGTTAAGAAAAGCTCCTAATTAGAAAACCTCATGTCCATATGCAGCACCTAACTTCTGGCTAAAATTATTAACATCTTTGCATGAAGATGTAGCCATGAGTAAGAAATATTTATATGCACACCCTGAAAAGACACCAGCATGGTTAACAATACAAAACACAATACTCTTACATAAGAGTGAATGTGCAAGCTATCCCAAAAATCATAGACCTTCTGACTACGTTAAACTATACACTGGAATTGATGTCGACAGAGTTTATAGTCATTTAGAAGAAACTTTATTCATGGCAATAGAACAAAAGAGTAATAAAAGAAAGTCATATGGAACAAAGGATCATTTGTTGTTAAATAAAGTTATAATGAAGAACTGCAAAAAGGGGCAGAATCTAAGTATGGTGTGGATAGACTACAAAAAAAGCATTTGACAATATCCCACATTCACGGATAAAAGAGTGCTTAAAATATATAACATACACCCTACACTGATCAATTACATTACAGTGAACATAAAAAGTGGCAAACCTCTTTGCAGTTAAGCCATGATAAAGGAAAAATTATTGTTCCAGGGATAAAAATTCAAAGGTGATATTCTAGGGTGACTCTCTGTCACCACTATTCTTTTGTTTTGCCCTTAAACCATTAAGTTCTCTACTTAACTGATTAGGTCATGGCTACAATCTGGCTCCCAGAAAACAACAAAGTATAAAAACTACTCATCTTCATTTTGTAGATGATATAAAACTATATAGTTTATCAGATGAGGAACTGAAAGCACAATTACAAGTTGTCAAAACTTTTTCAGATGATATAAGAATGCCATTTGGTCTTCACAAATGTGCAAAAGCAACTTTTAAAGCAGGAAAGCTGCACTGCTAAGAAAACATCAGTTTGGGACAAGAATGTGATATAAAAGAACGTGAGCAAGAGGGAGTGTATAAATATTTGAGAATTGATGAAGAATCAACAATAAAACATGAACAAAAGTGAATAAAACTTAATAAGCAATATTTAAGAAGAAAAATTAATACTGAAAACAGCACTGACATTAAGGAACAAATTCCAACCTATAAAATAATTTGCTTTTCCTGTCCTTACTTATAGTTTTGGAGTGACTGACTGGCCCAAAAAGTTGTTGCATTGGTTGGACAGGAAAAGAAGGATGTTTCATACTCATCAAATTATTTATAAAAATCAGTGCATACCAAGGTTATATATTTCGCATTCTGAAGGAGGTATGGGCCTCCTCAAAATTGATTACATGTATAGATTTGTAATCATGGAATTGCATACATATCTGCAGACCTCACAAGATCCAAATGTAATAAAAATTTTGAAGCATGAGAAGAATAAGTCTGAGATGACTCCCATGATTAGTTTAGCAGAAGCATATCAATGTCAAGTGGGAATGGAAACCAAACCATAAGTAGATAAAATCAAGCAGCAGCAGAATGTGCCAAACAACAAAAGAAAGAAAATAAGGTGAAGGATCTGATGAGAAGGCATGAAATGTGGAAAATTCAAAATATAGTTGCAAGTACAGAAAACTCTTAGAACAATCTCATGTTGACCAGGATCAAATGCAGGAATGGTTAAGAAGAGTTGAATTTAAATCAAAAGTGAAAGGTTAAAATTGGCAGGCCAATATAGTGGACTGTGATAAACTGATGGGCTGCCAGCCCAGCTAGACAGAATTGTGTAAATAATTCTGTGTCATTGTAAATATTAATATAATTCACAGGCGTGTTTGACAAATGGAAGAAAACTGTGTTATGTGCTGAACTTCAAAAATGTATCCACAGTGCATCCTGCTGGAAGAAAGCTAAGTAAAGAATTTTACAACTGTGTGCGATCTCAAGCTCGGAGACAGGATGTCTGCAGTTGGAAATTCTTTCTATTGTCCTAAGACAGAGATAATTACTAGGTTTCACATGTAAAGTGTCTTTTATTGCTGTGACTTCCTGGAGCTGCAAGATCACAAACAAATGCTACAATTTGAGTTCTGTTAGTCTGGGAACCAAATCAGAAGTGACAAGAATGATGTAATCTGAAATGACTCAACAGTAATGTGTATTATCAATTTAAAAAAAACTAGCTGAGAGAGAAAGAGTTTGCATTTTGTATTTTGTGCTGAACCTTAACACATCAACTCACCAGCACTTGCATACTCTGTAAGTAGATATTTAGGTACAGTGATTTTTTTTTTAGAGATGGAAATAGTAAGATTAGTCTAGCTGTTTTCTAAATCTATGTCAGACTGTCCTACAATGTTGTTTTAAAGTATTTCATGTGATTTCTGAACTCTCTAATGTCATTGTGTATTGTGTTGTGTTTTTATTATTTATTATTAAATATTTATACACCTTTTAGCTGTGCTTTTTTTCTGTAGAGATAATTTAAGCTCTGAAAGTACTTGCATGTATTTGGTGATACTGTATAGGCCACTCCAATAGCCTTGCTTGGACACACTTACCAATTGGATAACGGTTTCATTGCACTGTAGAATTGGGCACTCTTTGGTAAGGGCTTTTAGAGTAGCTGATAAGAATAGTTGTTGTCAGGTGGTACTACCGTATAGTCTGGGCAGAAGGGGGCATATTTGGAGAACCTGTGTCAGCTTTCCCCAGGAGTGTCTGTGTGTTTATATACAAATCAAATCTCAAAGTGTGTGTGTGTGTGTCAGCTACTTGGACAGGGACAAAAAAGCACTGGTTGGACAGAGAGGGTACTGGAGGTTTTGGCTTGACTACTCGGCTGAGATCTGAACCCTATAGCTCTGCTAGTGGGGTATCTTACTGGGGATCTGGAGAAAAAGGGAGATACCAGCCCCAGACTGACTGTGATCTCTGTGTGCTCTTAATGGAAATTGTGCTTTACTGTGTGTGTACTTGTTATCCTCCCAGTGTGGACGCCCCTCACTGGTGCTAGTGGTGAGGATTGAGGCTCCTGGACTACTGGGCCAGTGCATGGGCATCACCTGGACTACATGCACATTGGTTTACAAAGTCCTTTGAACATGTGGGAGGAACATAAAATGCAGGTTTTGCAAAACAGAATTGGAAACAGTCCCACATCTTGTTGCTGGTTTTGATATACTAATGGCAGATGGACTGTATACTGAAAGGTATAATAATGTGACAAGACTGTTACACTGGGCAAACATTTTAATACTGAAGTAGCTGCAAAACACTGGAAACATGAGCCACAAAGCATTATAGTAAATTATGAAGTTTATATAACATGGGATCACCCCTTACATACCTCTCAACCTCTTAGCGCAAAAAATATGGACATGGCATGACAGAATGGGAGGACAAAGGCCCAAAAATAGGGACACATTTTAAATATTGCTATTATAAGCTTAGAAAGTAGCTAGAGTAACAGGATTCGTCTTAACATGCATTTTTCTGAAGGATATGAAATCTGAAACACAAATGTATATCATTATTAAGTGACTTCAGTTCTTAGATCATCTCAGTGATTTGCTAGAAAATCATAACTTTTATGAGGAATGGACCAAAAGTATGAGGTAAAAATCTGGACATTCTGCAAAACTCTGGACAGTTGAGAGATATGACCCCTTACCAACAGTTCAAAAAAATAGATGCTAGAAAAACAGATATATAGTAATCCATGAAAAGAAGACAAAGTAACACTGATCACTGAAATTCATACACCCAGTGACTATAGTGTCTTACATACAGAGAGACACAAAGTTATAAAATAACAGAATTTGCAGGCAGAAATGAGGGCAATGTGGAAGGATACCCAGACAGTTCCAACAGTAGTAGGAGCAACAAGTCACGTAAAAAGGAATTTACAATTATACTTCCACTCGGCGGTGCAGTGGTGCAGTGGTTAATGCTGTCACCTCATAGCAAGAGGTTCTCCGGTTCGATTCTCGGCTGGGGTGCCTTCTGTGTGGAGTTTGCATGTTCTCCCTGCATTCGCGTGGGTTTCCTCCGGGTACTCCGGTTTCCTCCCACATTCTAAAGACATGCTTCTGGAGCATTTCTCCCTGGGCCTCCGCTGAAAACAGGATCTGTGGAACCAAGTCGGACTTTCCCGATCAACAAATGTTAAATAAATAAATAAATGTAACTTCATGCAAATTGCAGAAGGAGTCATTACTGGGCACATTGTAGGTGGTACGAAGAGCACTTCTGGCTAATATCAAAGATTGAAACAACACTAATATAATGAAATTTAATCATACTTTGATTTAAGAAAGGGGTCCATTCCTGTCATGGTATTAGAAACCCAAAAGACTTGGAATAATTAAAAAAGATTCTGTAGGAATGAGAAGTTTATTAATTGGTTCTCTGAGAGAGTAGATGATACATGGAATAGACTGCCAAATTATGCTTGTTTAGATATTCTTAAGAGCAGCCTGGACACTTATTATGGGAACAAGTGTCTTGGTATATTGCTTGGCTAGAAGGCATTAACGCCCCTGCTTGAATTATTTGTATGTATGCATGTATGTATGTACTGCAGTTATAGACCAAAAAGCCTTATCAGCCTCATCTATAAAGTAATAGATCAAATCATTAAGTGAACTGATAAAAAAAATATTGACAGCCTGCAATCCCTTGACCATAGCCAGTTTGGGAAAATAAACCCCTGTCGACTTAACTTGTAGACTTCTTTGAAAAAAATCATTGTGCATTAAGTGATGGTAGATTGCTATGCCCTTTGATACCATTCCACAACTGAGCATTGTTGGCAAATTAATTAAACTAAATATATACTCTTATATAACTTAGTGGTAACTAGCCATTTCAGGGCACACTCAGTTAGGATTGGGGGTACAGTGTACATATATATATATATATATATATATATATATATATATATATATATATACATATATATATAGCAATATCAATATCTTATAAATGAAGCATGACATTGTTAGATATATCGCTCTTTAACACTTCTGCATATTATTGTTATTTTTGTGCTATGTGTGTTTTCTTGACACAGTCTCACTGAGAAGTCTAGCCTTGTAGCTTTGTGTAAACTATACATATGGAAGTTTTGGAATTACAGCTAACAATTCACATCTTGTTTAACTGAAAATTGAATAATTGCAACTGAAACACCAAATGGTACAGCAAGTTGAACTGCAAAGCAGGCAGCAGCTGTGAAAGAACAAAACACTCCTAACTAACATTTTTTTTGCAGGGAGGAGCAAGCCTCCATGAATCCTGTCCCCATGGGAGGACTCTGCCTCTATACCTCTGATCTTTAAGTATAATAACTCAGAGGTTGCATAAACTTAGAGAAGAGGAAAAATGTATAAAACAAGCATAAACATAAAACTCCCATTTTGTCTTTTCTCCTTGTCCTACAACTGCAGATGGAACCACAGGGTCTGCAAATAAACAAGTTCTGACATACTAAAACAACTGATCTTCCTTTTAGAGTAACTTTTGATACAACTGGACTCTTTATGATAAGCTATAGTTATCCTGATTGTTTATCATCGCAGAGAGGATTTCATTTTCCAGTCTGTTTTCACAGTATGCAAAAGTCCGCAAAGGTTTTAATATTTTTTTTTCTCAGAGAATTAGTATTAGAGAAAAAGTTGTAATATCCTGACTTAAGTACCGGTTGGAAATGGAAAAGGCAGTTTGACCACAGCATATAATGCAGTTTGTTTATTATTTGTTTTTATATGATAACTGAGTAGGTACTCTGCTCTCTTGACGTTTTTCATCTACAGCTTGGGCCACAAGACACAAAAAGTTAAATTACAGTGAATGATTTTTGAGTGAAATAGACATATTTTTGTATATCACCAATTTTGATTCAGACACATTATGCAGTAGGCTCGAGTTTTGGTACTATATATCAACAAAAAGTGGTACAAAGGTAAGATAATTAAGGTGCAGTTAGATTTCAGGAAGTTCAGATAGATAAGAAGAGCCTATGCAATTTTACTGCCTATGAATGCATGAAATGTTCAGTTAAGAAAGGTGTTCCATCTGTGAAGAGATACTGAAAGTGTTACAAATCTGATAAACTAACTCTGAGGGCATGTTCTCAGTTCACTTATGGAACTGCAACTGTGGGTGACATGGTACCCTACAGGACAACTACCCATGGTTTATCATTTAAAATTATCAAAGCATTGTCCTTTTGCAACTGCAAATAAAAACAAGAAAACAGAAGGTGATCTGACACCAGAGAAAGCCAAGGGTTCTTATTATAGAACTGCCTACTGCTGCAGGCTGACTTGAGAGAGAGAAAATAGCGTTAAGTATTGTTTATATTTCTACTTTTTTCCCCATTTTTATTTAATTTCTTTTTTAAGATATCTCTTTACATTTAGTAGCTTATTCTTACAGCTTTGCTTTATTCTGATATTGTGTTATGTAGGAAGGCTGTTAGCAAGTAACCAAGGAATGAATTACTTTATAACTAAAGTGCAAGTTAACCAGAAAGCATAGTTCCATGGTTACCTAATATTGTGCAGATTACCAAAGTCTTTAGACTGTTATCAGACCTCAAGTCCAGTGAGGATTATAGTACTGGAGCATGTTAAGGGAATCTATAACAAAGCAGAAAGTAATCTTCTGCCTGTAGATTTCATGAAATATCATGAGTCTGACCCAAACAAAATTGTTTTTTGCCATAATTCCTTCCAAATGAGCAGTTGCACTTAGATAATATACTATTTTGGGTATGCTTTTCTTTGGATAATTTACAACCTAAGGGGCTTAATAATGAACTGAACATTAAATATTTATTATTGCCAGTTTTATTTTTTCATTTTTATAGTTTTGTTTTACATTTGTTGTTCTAAGATAGGATACTGTGTTTTGCAATAAGACTTAACTATAATGATAATGTATGTCATTTCAGAAGCCTACAAGGCATGCTAGCTGAATTGTTACTTTATTTTATTTATTTATTTATTTAATAAAAGTTTTGTTTTACTGAACTCTCGTGGCTTCTTTTGTGTCTTTAGAAAAATGGTATCAGACAGCTGCCTGTTACTTTCACCATAAAGTGACAGCATACATCTCGACTTATTTGCTCAAGAGATCTGGAGAAAAAAATAATAAGAGACAAGGGTCCAGAGTCATGGACAGTTTTAAGTATTACACTAAATTACGTGAAACGTTAATAGAACAGCAGGTTTTTGCATCAACATACATTTTCTAAACAATAAGAGGTATGAAATTCTTATAAATCTCTTATAAGGTTATAAGTTAAATGCTAATGGTCAACTGCAGGGCTTGTAAAATGGGTATATATATATATATATATATATATATATATATATATATATATATATATATATATATATATAATTCTAATGACTGGCATTACTGACTGCCTGTAATCTGAAGTGAATTACGAAAAAAAGGAAGGGGGAGAGAGAAAAAGTAATAAGGAAATCAAGAACATTTTACAAAAAGGTGACAGTTAATAGGTAAGAGCAAGAAACAAAAAGAAAAATAATAGTCGCCGATCCCTGTAGGAGTATTATGTGTATATAGTTTGTACTGAATGATAAAATGATTTACCTGTTTAACAAGAAAAGCATGATTGCTCCAAGGCATCCCAAGAAGCAATCTGTCCCCTAGGAGTTTGCTTATGTATTTAAGTTGTAAAACTAGGGTATAGAACCAATCACAGAAGAGCAGTTTGGTCTCAACATCGGAGGTACGGGTAAATAAAAAGTAAAAAATAAAAAATGCATAAAATATGAATAACAGTGCATAATGAACATCCTGAGACATGAAAAAAAATTAAAAAGCATACACAATGTATGTAATATAGAATAGTATGGTATGCATCTATAAAAATTCACATAAAGTATTCAACCGAGTAAAAATAAGTTGGAGGTTAGCCTTCAACTAAAAATGCAGCAATTCTACTGAAGGGTACATTTGATATTGAGCCATCATAAATAACAGTGGACCTTGACATCTAGATATTTTCAGGAATTTGTTTAATACAACTGACCTTTTTTTTAAGTACAGTCCATACATACATACCAAATCTGTGTTAGGTATCAGAAATCCTGATATATTCTTTAAGAGTTTGCAACCATCACTATAACTGTAGTTACCAAGTTATCAAAAACCCACTATCAAAATGTAAATAGCAACTTATAATGT